>NW_027455414.1:0-37581 GCF_040206685.1 Ascaphus truei
GTGCCGGGTCTGCAGAGCATCGCACCCACCGTGCCGGGTCTGCAGAGCATCGCACCCCCCGTGCCGGGGTCTGCAGAGCATCGCACCCCCCGTGCCGGGTCTGCAGAGTACCGCACCCCCCGTGCCGGGTCTGCAGAGCATCGCACCCACCATGCCGGGTCTGCAGAGCATCGCACCAGCCGTGCAGGGTCTGCAGAGCATCACACTGGACCATGCCGGGACTGCAGAGCATCACACCGACCGTGCTGGTTCTGCAGAGCGTCACACCGACCGTGCTGGTTCTGCAGAGCGTCACACCGACCGTGCTGGGACTGCAGAGCATGGCACTGACCATGCAGGGACTGCAGAGCTCGGCACTGACCATGCAGGGACTGCAGAGCATCACACCGACCATGCCGGGACTGCAGAGTGTCACACCGACCATGCCGGGACTGCAGAGCGTCACACCGAGCATACAGGGACTGCAGAGCATCGCATAGACAATGCAGGGTCTGCAGAGCGTCGCAGAGCGGTATGTATGTGTGTCTTTATTTATATAGCGCCATTAAAGTACATAGCACGTCACAGCAGTAATACACGGGACAGTCATATAAATAACAAATAACACATGATGGGAAGAAGCGCTTCAGACATAAAAGTAACATTAAGGAAAAGGAGTCCGTGCCCCGAGGAGCTTACAGTCTAATTGGTAGGTAGGGGAACGTACAGAGACAGTAGGAGGGAGTTCTGGTAAGTGTGTCTGCAGGGGGCCAGGCTTTATGTATCGTGTGTTCAGAATATCCACAGTGCTATTCATATGCTTCATTAAGCAAGTGCGTCTTAGGCTGCGACCAGGGTGGCGCTGAGCGGATGGGCGCGCTCACAGCTGGCCGCGATGAAACACACTGTGGCAATGTGTGTGGCCAGCGTGAGCGAGCGCCCGAGCATGCGCGGCGCTTACCTGCCGCTCGCCTGCTCGTCACGTGAGTGGTTCGCCCAATAAGGGCGAACCAGCTCCGTAATTCTTGGCCGCGCCCCCAACACTGCCCCCCCCCCCGCGCCTAGCCGGCCACGAAATCACCCAGCGTAGCAGGCGCAGCGCACGAGAGCCAGCGCGCACGCTCCCTGCCTGCAGCCTAAAGATGGGTCTTAAAGGTGGATAGAGAGGGTGCTAGTCGGGTACTGAGGGGAAGGGCATTCCAGAGGTGAGGGGCAGTCAGTGAGAAAGGTTTAAGACGGGAGAGGGGTTTAGATACAAAGGGGGTAGAAAGAAGACATCCTTGAGCAGAACGCAAGAGTCTGGATGGTGCATAGCGAGAAATTAGGGCTGAGATGTAAGGAGGAGCAGAGGGGTGTATAGTGAGAGATTAGGGTGAGATGTAAGGAGGGGCAGAGGGGGGTATAGTGAGAGATTAGGGTGAGATGTAAGGAGGGGCAGAGGGGGGTATAGTGAGAGATTAGGGTGAGATGTAAGGAGGGGCAGAAGAGTGTAAAGCTTTAAAAGTGAGTAGAAGAATGGAGTGTGAGATGCGGGATTTGATCGGAAGCCAGGAGAGGGATTTCAGCAGGGGAGACGCGGAGACAGATCTAGGAAAGAGCAGAGTGATTCTGGCAGCAGCGTTTAGGATAGATTGTAGGGGAGACAGGTGAGAGGCAGGAAGGCCGGACAGCAGGAGGTTGCAGTAATCAAGACGGGAGAGAATGAGGGCCTGAGTCAGAGTTTTAGCAGTCGAGCAGCAGAGGAAAGGGCGTATCTTTGTTATATTGCGGAGGAAAAAGCGACAAGTTTTAGAAATGTTTTGAATGTGAGAGGAGAATGTGAGAGAGGAGTCGAGTGTGACCCCATGGCAGCGTGCTTGGGCTACTGGGTGAATGATCGTAGTTCGACAGTAATGTGGAAGCGTCTGACCTCTCACATACCAGATATCTGCAGAGCGTCGCACAGCGGTCTGACCTCTCACATACCAGAGATCTGCAGAGGTCGCACAGCGGTCTGACCTCTCACATACCAGAGATCTGCAGAGCGTCGCACAGCGGTCTGACCTCTCACATACCAGAGATCTGCAGAGCGTCGCACAGCGGTCTGACCTCTCACATACCAGATAACTGCAGAGCGTCGCACAGCGGTCTGACCTCTCACATACCAGAGATCTGCAGAGCGTCGCACAGCGGTCTGACCTCTCACATACCAGATAACTGCAGAGCGTCGCACAGCGGTCTGACCACTCACATACCAGTCATCTGCAGAGCATCGCACAGCGGTCTGACCTCTCACATACCAGAGATCTGCAGAGCGTCGCACAGCGGTCTGACCTCTCACATACCAGAGCGTCGCACAGCGGTCTGACCTCTCACATACCAGAGATCTGCAGAGCGTCGCACAGCGGTCTGACCTCTCACATGCCAGAGATCTGCAGAGCATCGCACAGCGGTCTGACCTCTCACATACCAGAGATCTGCAGAGCATCGCACAGCCACAGCCTATGGATACCTGCACTCCACATAAATGTGCTGTAACACGCACACACGTGTATAACATGGAACACGCGCCAGGCTCGTCCCTCACTTACCCGCAGGCCCAGCTCACTGTTACTGTAACACGCACACACGTGTATAACACGGAACACGTGCCAGGCTCGTCCCTCACTTACCCGCAGGCCCAGCTCACTGTTATTGTAACACGCACACACGTATATAACACGGAACACGCGCCAGGCTCGTCCCTCACTTACCCGCAGGCCCAGCTCACTGTTACTGTAACACGCACACACGTGTATAACACGAAACACGCGCCAGGCTCGTCCCTCACTTACCCGCAGGCCCAGCTCACTGTTACTGTAACACGCACACACGTGTATAACACGGAACACGTGCCAGGCTCGTCCCTCACTTACCCGCAGGCCCAGCTCACTGTTACTGTAACACGCACACACGTGTATAACACGGAACACGCGCCAGGCTCGTCCCTCACTTACCCGCAGGCCTAGCTCACTGTTACTGTAACACGCACACACGTGTATAACACGGAACACGTGCCAGGCTCGTCCCTCACTTACCCGCAGGCCCAGCTCACTGTTACTGTAACACGCACACACGTGTATAACACGAAACAGTGCCAGGCTCGTCCCTCACTTACCCGCAGGCCCAGCTCACTGTTACTGTAACACGCACACACGTGTATAACACGGAACACGTGCCAGGCTCGTCCCTCACTTACCCGCAGGCCCAGCTCACTGTTACTGTAACACGCACACACGTGTATAACACGGAACACGTGCCAGGCTCGTCCCTCACTTACCCGCAGGCCCAGCTCACTGTTACTGTAACACGCACACACGTGTATAACACGGAACACGTGCCAGGCTCGTCCCTCACTTACCCGCAGGCCCAGCTCACTGTTACTGTAACACGCACACACGTGTATAACACGGAACACGCGCCAGGCTCGTCCCTCACTTACCCGCAGGCCCAGCTCACTGTTACTGTAACACGCACACACGTGTATAACACGGAACACGCGCCAGGCTCGTCCCTCACTTACCCGCAGGCCCAGCTCACTGTTACTGTAACACGCACACACGTGTATAACACGGAACACGCGCCAGGCTCGTCCCTCACTTACCCGCAGGCCCAGCTCACTGTTACTGTAACACGCACACACGTGTATAACACGGAACACGTGCCAGGCTCGTCCCTCACTTACCCGCAGGCCCAGCTCACTGTTACTGTAACACGCACACACGTGTATAACACGGAACACGCGCCAGACTCGTCCCTCACTTACCCGCAGGCCCAGCTCACTGTTACTGTAACACGCACACACGTGTATAACACGGAACACGCGCCAGGCTCGTCCCTCACTTACCCGCAGGCCCAGCTCACTGTTACTGTAACACGCACACACGTGTATAACACGGAACACGCGCCAGGCTCGTCCCTCACTTACCCGCAGGCCCAGCTCACTGTTACTGTAACACGCACACACGTGTATAACACGGAACACGTGCCAGGCTCGTCCCTCACTTACCCGCAGGCCCAGCTCACTGTTACTGTAACACGCACACACGTGTATAACACGGAACACGTGCCAGGCTCGTCCCTCACTTACCCGCAGGCCCAGCTCACTGTTACTGTAACACGCACACACGTGTATAACACGGAACACGCGCCAGGCTCGTCCCTCACTTACCCGCAGGCCCAGCTCACTGTTACTGTAACACGCACACACGTGTATAACACGGAACACGCGCCAGGCTCGTCCCTCACTTACCCGCAGGCCCAGCTCACTGTTACTGTAACACGCACACACGTGTATAACACGGAACACGCGCCAGGCTCGTCCCTCACTTACCCGCAGGCCCAGCTCACTGTTACTGTAACACGCACACACGTGTATAACACGGAACACGTGCCAGGCTCGTCCCTCACTTACCCGCAGGCCCATCTCACTGTTACTGTAACACGCACACACGTGTATAACACGGAACACGCGCCAGGCTCGTCCCTCACTTACCCGCAGGCCCAGCTCACTGTTACTGTAACACGCACACACGTGTATAACACGGAACACGCGCCAGGCTCGTCCCTCACTTACCCGCAGGCCCAGCTCACTGTTACTGTAACACGCACACACATGTATAACACAGAACACGTGCCAGGCTCGTCCCTCACCCGCAGGCCCAGCTCACTGTTACTGTAACACGCACACACGTGTATAACACGGAACACGTGCCAGGCTCGTCCCTCACTTACCCGCAGGCCCAGCTCACTGTTACTGTAACACGCACACACGTGTATAACACGGAACACGTGCCAGGCTCGTCCCTCACTTACCCGCAGGCCCAGCTCACTGTTACTGTAACACGCACACACGTGTATAACACGGAACACGTGCCAGGCTCGTCCCTCACTTACCCGCAGGCCCAGCTCACTGTTACTGTAACACGCACACACGTGTATAACACGGAACACGTGCCAGGCTCGTTCCTCACTTACCCGCAGGCCCAGCTCACTGTTACTGTAACACGCACACACGTGTATAACACGGAACACGAGCCAGGCTCGTCCCTCACTTACCCGCAGGCCCAGCTCACTGTTACTGTAACACGCACACACGTGTATAACACGGAACACGCGCCAGGCTCGTCCCTCACTTACCCGCAGGCCCAGCTCACTGTTACTGTAACACGCACACACGTGTATAACACGGAACACGCGCCAGGCTCGTCCCTCACTTACCTGCAGGCCCAGCTCACTGTTACTGTAACACGCACACACGTGTATAACACGGAACACGCGCCAGGCTCGTCCCTCACTTACCCGCAGGCCCAGCTCACTGTTACTGTAACACGCACACACGTGTATAACACGGAACACGTGCCAGGCTCGTCCCTCACTTACCCGCAGGCCCAGCTCACTGTTACTGTAACACGCACACACGTGTATAACACGGAACACGTGCCAGGCTCGTCCCTCACTTACCCGCAGGCCCAGCTCACTGTTACTGTAACACGCACACACGTGTATAACACGGAACACGTGCCAGGCTCGTCCCTCACTTACCCGCAGGCCCAGCTCACTGTTACTGTAACACGCACACACGTGTATAACACGGAACACGTGCCAGGCTCGTCCCTCACTTACCCGCAGGCCCAGCTCACTGTTACTGTAACACGCACACACGTGTATAACACGGAACACGTGCCAGGCTCGTCCCTCACTTACCCGCAGGCCCAGCTCACTGTTACTGTAACACGCACACACGTGTATAACACGGAACACGTGCCAGGCTCGTTCCTCACTTACCCGCAGGCCCAGCTCACTGTTACTGTAACACGCACACACGTGTATAACACGGAACACGAGCCAGGCTCGTCCCTCACTTACCCGCAGGCCCAGCTCACTGTTACTGTAACACGCACACACGTGTATAACACGGAACACGCGCCAGGCTCGTCCCTCACTTACCCGCAGGCCCAGCTCACTGTTACTGTAACACGCACACACGTGTATAACACGGAACACGCGCCAGGCTCGTCCCTCACTTACCTGCAGGCCCAGCTCACTGTTACTGTAACACGCACACACGTGTATAACACGGAACACGCGCCAGGCTCGTCCCTCACTTACCCGCAGGCCCAGCTCACTGTTACTGTAATCCACAGGCTGGCACAGATAGCTGTACCCAGCGAGAACGGAGGTCATGAGGAACTGGAGAGGGGGGAGAGGAGAGAGAGAGAAGAGGAATGGGGGAAAGGGGGGGAGAGGGAGAGAGAGAGAAGAGGGGGAGAGGTGAGAGGGCGGGGAGGGGGAGAGGGGAGAGGGCGGGGAGGGGGAAGGAGGGCGATAGATATGAGAGGGAAGGAGTGAGGGGGAGAGAGAGAGAGAGAGGGGAGAAAGAATGGGGGAGAGAATGATAGATGGGGGGAGTGAAGCAGATAGGAAAGGGAGGGAATAACAGAGGGAGAGATATGTGAACGAGGAAGAGGAGAAAGAAGGAGAACGTCAGTGTATACACATATATACACATCTATACACATCTATACACATCTATACCCATCTATACCCATCTATACACATCTATACACATCTATACACTTCTATACACTTCTATACACTTCTATACACTTCTATACACTTCTATACACTTCTATACACATCTATACACATCTATACACATGTATACACATGTATACACATGTATACACATCTATACCCATCTATACACATCTATACACATCTATACACATCTATACACATCTATACCCATCTATACACATCTATACACATCTATACACATCTATACACATCTATACCCATCTATACACATCTATACCCATCTATACCCATCTATACCCATCTATACCCATCTATACCCATCTATACCCATCTATACACATCTATACACATCTATACCCATCTATACCCATCTATACCCATCTATACCCATCTATACCCATCTATACACATCTATACACTTCTATACACATCTATACACAAATACACAGGTTGGCACTGCACAATGGGGGGCGGGGGGGGGTAAATCGTTTCACCATGTCCCCCCAGAGCCATGGGGCACAAGGACAGTGTCCAAGGTCACACAGGCTCAGGGGCAGAGCATGGCTTCAAGTCATAGAGACAAGGAGACAGTGTCCAAGGTCATTAGAGGCAGAGCGTGGTATTATCAATCAAGGAACTGTCACCAAGGTCACACAGGGGCAGAGCATGGCAGGGGGGCAGTGCCCCAGATCACACAGGGGCAGAGCAAGGCAGGGGGGCAGTGCCCCAGGTCACACAGGGGCAGAGCATGGCAGGGGGCAGTGCCCCAGGTCACACAGGGGCAGAAGGTGGCAGGGGGGCAGTGCCCCAGATCACACAGGGGCAGAGCATGGCAGGGGGGGCAGTGCCCCAGGTCACACAGGGGCAGAGCGCGGCGTTATGTGATAGGAGGCAGGGGGGCAGTGTCCCAGGTCACACAGGGGCAGAGCGCAGCGTTATGTGATAGGAGGCAGGGGGGCAGTGTCCCAGGTCACACAGGGGCAGAGCGCGGCGTTATGTGATAGGAGGCAGGGGGGGCAGTGTCCCAGGTCACACAGGGGCAGAGCGTGGTGTTATGTGAAGGGAGGCAGGGGGGGCAGTGTCCCAGGTCACACAGGGGCAGAGCGTGGCATTATGTGGTAGAAGGCAGGAGGTCAGTGTCCCAGGTCACACAGGGGCAGAGCGCAGCGTTATGTGATAGGAGGCAGGGGGGCAGTGTCCCCGGTCACACAGGGGCAGAGCGCGGCGTTATGTGATAGGAGGCAGGGGGGGCAGTGTCCCAGGTCACACAGGGGCAGAGCGCGGCGTTATGTGATAGGAGGCAGGGGGGGCAGTGTCCCAGGTCACACAGGGGCAGAGCGTGGTGTTATGTGATAGGAGGCAGGGGGGGCAGTGTCCCAGGTCACACAGGGGCAGAGCGCGGCGTTATGTGATAGGATGCAGGGGGGCAGTGTCCCAGGTCACACAGGGGCAGAGCGTGGCGTTATGTGATAGGAGGCAGGGGGCAGTGTCCCAGGTCACACAGGGGCAGAGCATTGTGTTATGTGATAGGAGGCAGGGGGGCAGTGTCCCAGGTCACACAGGGGCAGAGCGTGGCGTTATGTGATAGGAGGCAGGGGAGCAGTGTCCCAGGTCATACAGGGGCAGAGCGCGGCGTTATGTGATAGGAGGCAGGGGGGCAGTGTCCCAGGTCACACAGGGGCAGAGCGCGGCGTTATGTGATGGGAGGCAGGGGGCAGTGTCCCAGGTCACACAGGGGCAGAGCGCGGCGTTATGTGATAGGAGGCAGGGGGGCAGTGCCCCAGGTCACACAGGGGCAGAGCGTGGCGTTATGTGGTAGGAGGCAGGGGGGCAGTGTCCCAGGTCACACAGGGGCAGAGCGCGGCGTTATGTGGTAGGAGGCAGGGGGGCAGTGTCCCAGGTCACACAGGGGCAGAGCGCGGCGTTATGTGGTAGGAGGCAGGGGGGCAGTGTCCCAGGTCACACAGGGGCAGAGCGTGGCGTTATGTGATAGGAGGCAGGGGGGCAGTGTCCCAGGTCTCACAGGGGCAGAGCGTGGCGTTATGTGATAGGAGGCAGGGGGCAGTGTCCCAGGTCACACAGGGGCAGAGCGCGGCGTTATGTGATGGGACGCAGGGGGGCAGTGTCCCAGGTCACACAGGGGCAGAGCGCGGCGTTATGTGATGGGAGGCAGGGGGCAGTGCCCCAGGTCACACAGGGGCAGAGCGCGGCGTTATGTGATAGGAGGCAGGGGGCAGTGTCCCAGGTCACACAGGGGCAGAGCGCGGCGTTATTTGATGGGAGGCAGGGGGGCAGTGTCCCAGGTCACACAGGGGCAGAGCGTGGAGTTATGTGATAGGAGGCAGGGGGGCAGTGTCCCAGGTCACACAGGGGTAGAGCGTGGAGTTATGTGATAGGAGGCAGGGGGGCAGTGTCCCAGGTCACACAGAGGCAGAGCGCGGCGTTATGTGATGGGAGGCAGGGGGGCAGTGTCCCAGGTCACACAGGGGCAGAGCGTGGCGTTATGTGATAGGAGGCAGGGGGGCAGTGTCCCAGGTTACACAGGGGCAGAGCATTGTGTTATGTGATAGGAGACGGGGGGGCAGTGTCCCAGGTCACACAGGGGCAGAGCATGGCGTTATGTGATAGGAGGCAGGGGGGCAGTGTCCCAGGTCACACAGGGGCAGAGCGCGGCGTTATGTGATAGGAGGCAGGGGGGCAGTGTCCCAGGTCACACAGGGGCAGAGCGTGGCGTTATGTAATAGGAGGCAGGGGCGCAGTGTCCCAGGTCACACAGAGGCAGAGCGTGGCGTTATGTGATAGGAGGCAGGGGGGCAGTGTCCCAGTTCACACAGGGGCAGAGCGTGGCGTTATGTGATAGGAGGCAGGGGGGCAGTGTCCCAGGTCACACAGGGGCAGAGCGCGGCGTTATGTGATAGGAGGCAGGGGGGCAGTGTCCCAGGTCACACAGGGGCAGAGCATTGTGTTATGTGATAGGAGGCAGGGGGGCAGTGTCCCAGGTCACACAGGGGCAGAGCGTGGCGTTATGTGATAGGAGGCAGGGGGGCAGTGTCCCAGGTCACACAGGGGCAGAGCGTGGCGTTATGTGATAGGATGCAGGGGGGCAGTGTCCCAGGTCACACAGGGGCAGAGCGCAGCGTTATGTGATAGGAGGCAGAGGGGCAGTGTCCCAGGTCACACAGGGGCAGAGCGTGGCGTTATGTGATAGGAGGCAGGGGGGCAGTGTCCCAGGTCACACAGGGGCAGAGCGCAGCGTTATGTGATAGGAGGCAGAGGGGCAATGTCCCAGGTCACACAGGGGCAGAGCGTGGCGTTATGTGATGGGAGGCAGGGGGGCAGTGTCCCAGGTCACACAGGGGCAGAGCGTGGCGTTATGTGATGGGAGGCAGGGGGGCAGTGTTCTAGTTCACACAGGGGCAGAGCGCGGCGTTATGTGATGGGAGGCAGGGGGGCAGTGTCCCAGGTCACACAGGGGCAGAGCGTGGCGTTATGTGATGGGAGGCAGGGGGGCAGTGTCCCAGGTCACACAGGGGCAGAGCGCGGCGTTATGTGATAGGAGGCAGGGGGGCAGTGTCCCAGGTCACACAGGGGCAGAGCGCTGCGTTATGTGATGGGAGGCAGGGGGGCAGTGTCCCAGGTCACACAGGGGCAGAGCGTGGTGTTATGTGATAGGAGGCAGGGGGGCAGTGTCCCAGTTCACACAGGGGCAGAGCGCGGCGTTATGTGATAGGAGGCAGGGGGGCAGTGTCCCAGGTCACACAGGGGCAGAGCGCGGCGTTATGTGATAGGAGGCAGGGGGGCAGTGCCCCAGGTCACACAGGGGCAGAGCGCGGCGTTATGTGATGGGAGGCAGGGGGGCAGTGTCCCAGGTCATACAGGGGCAGAGCGCGGCGTTATGTGATAGGAGGCAGGGGGGCAGTGTCCCAGGTCACACAGGGGCAGAGCGTGGCTTTATGTGATGGGAGGCAGGGGGGCAGTGTCCCAGATCACACAGGGGCAGAGCGCAGCGTTATGTGATAGGAGGCAGGGGGGCAGTGCCCTAGGTCACACAGGGGCAGAGCGTGGCGTTATGTGATGGGAGGCAGGGGGGCAGTGTCCCAGGTCACCCAGGGGCAGAGCGCGGCGTTATGTGATGGGAGGCAGGGGGGCAGTGTCCCAGGTCACACAGGGGCAGAGCGTGGCGTTATGTGATAGGAGGCAGGGGGGCAGTGTCCCAGGTCACACGGGGCAGAGCGCGGCGTTATGTGATAGGAGGCAGGGGGCAGTGTCCGAGGTCACACAGGGGCAGAGCGCGGTGTTATGTGATAGGAGGCAGGGGGGCAGTGTCCCAGGTCACACAGGGGCAGAGCGCAGCGTTATGTGATGGGAGGCAGGGGGGCAGTGTCCACACAGGGGCAGAGCGTGGCGTTATGTGATAGGAGGCAGGGGGCAGTGTCCCAGGTCACACAGGGGCAGAGCGCGGCGTTATGTGGTAGGAGGCAGGGGGGCAGTGTCCCAGGTCACACAGAGGCAGAGCGTGGCGTTATGTGATGGGAGGCAGGGGGGCAGTGTCCCAGATCACACAGGGGCAGAGCGTTGTGTTATGTGATAGGAGGCAGGGGGGCAGTGTCCCAGGTCACACAGGGGCAGAGCGCGGCGTTATGTGATAGGAGGCAGGGGGCAGTGTCCCAGGTCACACAGGGGCAGAGCGCGGCGTTATGTGATAGGAGGCAGGGGGCAGTGTCCCAGGTCACACAGGGGCAGAGCATTGTGTTATGTGATGGGAGGCAGGGGGGCAGTGTCCCAGGTCACACAGGGGCAGAGCGCGGCGTTATGTGATAGGAGGCAGGGGGCAGTGTCCCAGGTCACACAGGGGCAGAGCATTGTGTTATGTGATGGGAGGCAGGGGGGCAGTGTCCCAGGTCACACAGGGGCAGAGCGCGGCGTTATGTGATAGGAGGCAGGGGGGCAGTGTCCCAGATCACACAGGGGCAGAGCGCGGCGTTATGTGATAGGAGGCAGGGGGCAGTGTCCCAGTTCACACAGAGGCAGAGCGCGGAGTTATGTGATAGGAGGCAGGGGGGCAGTGTCCCAGATCACACAGGGGCAGAGCGCGGCGTTATGTGATAGGAGGCAGGGGGGCAGTGTCCCAGGTCACACAGGGGCAGAGCGCGGCGTTATGCGATAGGAGGCAGGGGGGCAGTGTCCCAGGTCACACAGGGGCAGAGCGCGGCGTTATGCGATAGGAGGCAGGGGGGCAGTGTCCCAGGTCACACAGGGGCAGAGCATTGTGTTATGTGATAGGAGGCAGGGGGGCAGTGTCCCAGGTCACACAGGGGCAGAGCGCGGCGTTATGTGATAGGAGGCAGGGGGGCAGTGCCCCAGGTCACACAGGGGCAGAGCGCGGCGTTATGTGATGGGGGGCAGGGGGGCAGTGTCCCAGGTCACACAGGGGCAGAGCGCGGCATTATGTGATAGGAGGCAGGGTGGCAGTGTCCCAGGTCACACAGGGGCAGAGCGCGGCGTTATGTGATGGGAGGCAGGGGGGCAGTGTCCCAGGTCACACAGGGGCAGAGCACAGCGTTATGTGATAGGAGGCAGGGGGGCAGTGTCCCAGGTCACACAGGGGCAGAGCATTGTGTTATGTGATAGGAGGCAGGGGGGCAGTGCCCCAGGTCACACAGGGGCAGAGCATTGTGTTATGTGATAGGAGGCAGGGGGGCAGTGTCCCAGGTCACACAGGGGCAGAGCATTGTGTTATGTGATAGGAGGCAGGGGGGCAGTGTCCCAGGTCACACAGGGGCAGAGCGCGGCGTTATGTGATGGGAGGCAGGGGGACAGTGTCCCAGGTCACACAGGGGCAGAGCGCGGCGTTATGTGATGGGAGGCAGGGGGCAGTGTCCCAGGTCACACAGGGGCAGAGCGCGGCGTTATGTGATAGGAGGCAGGGGGGCAGTGTCCCAGGTCACACAGGGGCAGAGCGCGGCGTTATGTGATAGGAGGCAGGGGGGCAGTGTCCCAGGTCACACAGGGGCAGAGCGCGGCGTTATGTGATAGGAGGCAGGGGGGCAGTGTCCCAGGTCACACAGGGGCAGAGCGCGGCGTTATGTGATGGGAGGCAGGGGGACAGTGTCCCAGGTCACACAGGGGCAGAGCGCGGCGTTATGTGATGGGAGGCAGGGGGCAGTGTCCCAGGTCACACAGGGGCAGAGCGCGGCGTTATGTGATAGGAGGCAGGGGGGCAGTGTCCCAGGTCACACAGGGGCAGAGCGCGGCGTTATGTGATAGGAGGCAGGGGGGCAGTGTCCCAGGTCACACAGGGGCAGAGCGCGGCGTTATGTGATAGGAGGCAGGGGGGCAGTGTCCCAGGTCACACAGGGGCAGAGCGCGGCGTTATGTGATAGGAGGCAGGGGGGAAGTGTCCCAGGTCACACAGGGGCAGAGCGCGGCGTTATGTGATAGGAGGCAGGGGAGCAGTGTCCCAGGTCATACAGGGGCAGAGCGCGGCGTTATGTGATAGGATGCAGGGGGCAGAGTCCCAGGTCACACAGGGGCAGAGCGCGGCGTTATGTGATGGGAGGCAGGGGGGCAGTGTCCCAGGTCACACAGGGGCAGAGCGCGGCGTTATGTGATAGGATGCAGGGGGGCAGTGTCCCAGGTCACACAGGGGCAGAGCGTGGCGTTATGTGGTAGAAGGCAGGAGGTCAGTGTCCCAGGTCACACAGGGGCAGAGCGCGGTGTTATGTGATAGGATGCAGGGGGGCAGTGTCCCAGGTCACACAGGGGCAGAGCGTGGCGTTATGTGGTAGAAGGCAGGAGGTCAGTGTCCCAGGTCACACAGGGGCAGAGCGCGGCGTTATGTGATGGGAGACAGGGGGGGCAGTGCCCCAGGTCACACAGGGGCAGAGCATGGCGTTATGTGATAGGAGGCAGGGGGGCAGTGTCCCAGGTCACACAGGGGCAGAGCGTGGCGTTATGTGGTAGAAGGCAGGAGGTCAGTGTCCCAGGTCACACAGGGGCAGAGCGCGGCGTTATGTGATGGGAGACAGGGGGGCAGTGTCCCAGGTCACACAGGGGCAGAGCGTGGCGTTATGTGATGGGAGACAGGGGGGCAGTGTCCCAGGTCACACAGGGGCAGAGCGCGGCGTTATGTGATAGGAGGCAGGGGGGCAGTGCCCCAGGTCACACAGGGGCAGAGCGTGGCGTTATGTGATAGGAGGCAGGGGGGCAGTGCCCCAGGTCACACAGGGGCAGAGCGTGGCGTTATGTGATGGGAGACAGGGGGGCAGTGTCCCAGGTCACACAGGGGCAGAGCGTGGCGTTATGTGATGGGAGACAGGGGGGCAGTGTCCCAGGTCACACAGGGGCAGAGCGTGGCGTTATGTGATGGGAGACAGGGGGGCAGTGTCCCAGGTCACACAGGGGCAGAGCGCGGCGTTATGTGATAGGAGGCAGGGGGGCAGTGCCCCAGGTCACACAGGGGCAGAGCGTGGCGTTATGTGATAGGAGGCAGGGGGGCAGTGCCCCAGGTCACACAGGGGCAGAGCGTGGCGTTATGTGATGGGAGACAGGGGGGCAGTGTCCCAGGTCACACAGGGGCAGAGCGTGGCGTTATGTGATGGGAGACAGGGGGGCAGTGTCCCAGGTCACACAGGGGCAGAGCGTGGCGTTATGTGATAGGAGGCAGGGGGGCAGTGCCCCAGGTCACACAGGGGCAGAGCGTGGCCTTACCTCGTAGAACATGTAGGCAGAGAGTGCCACGAGCGCCAGGTTATAGAGGAAGAGGACGGAGCGCAGGGTGAAGGGCTCGCGCCCATCCATCAGCCGGGGCCCGAGGGCCACCACCAGGAGATACAGCGCGAAGATCAGGGCCACGGGGACAGGGGAGTACACCAGGAGCCACGGGTCTGTGCGGCTGTCTGCGGAGAGAGAGGGGACCACGGGAGGAACAGACATCATGGAACATGCGTCACGTGTCACCCAGCGGTGGGAGCACGTGGCTCACTGGGACATGGGTCGCGTGTGTCACCCAGCGATGGGAGTGGGTGTCTGACTGGGACATGGGTCGCGTGTGTCACCCAGCGGTGGGAGGGTCTGTCTTACAGGGACATGGGTCACACGTCACCCTGCGATGGGAGTGGGTGTCTGACTGGGACATGGGTCGCGTGTGTCACCCAGCGGTGGGAGGGTCTGTCTTACAGGGACATGGGTCACGCGTCACCCAGCGATGGGAGTGGGTGTCTCACTGGGACATGGGTCGCATTTGTCACCCAGCGGTGGGAGCGCGTGGCTCACTGGGACATGGGTCACGTGTCACCAAGCGGTGGGAGGGCCCTTCTTACAGAGACATGGGTCACGTGTGTCACCCAGTGGTGGGAGGGTCTGTCTCACTGGGACATGGGTCGCGTGTGTCACCCAGTGGTGGGAGGGTTTGTCAATGGGACATGGGTTGCATGTCACCCAGCGGTGGGAGCGTGTGTCACTGGGACATGGGACATGTGTCACTCAGCGGTGGGAGGGTGTCACTTTACCTCCATTCTCCAGCGCCCACACATAGAAATCCTGCGCCGTCTCCCACACGGACGCCATGCTTCTGATCGGAGGACGCAACTTCGTGTACGCGGGACCTGGTGCCAACACGTGACTGTAATGTGCAGAGCAACACGTGTCTAATGTGCAGAGCAACACGTGTCTGTAATGTGCAGAGCAACACATGACCATCATGCAGAGCAACACGTGACTGTAATGTGCAGAGCAACACGTGTCTAATGTGCAGAGCAACACGTGTCTGTAATGTGCAGAGGAACACATGACCATCATGCAGAGCAACACGTGTCTAATGTGCAGAGAAACACGTGTCTGTAATGTGCAGAGAGACGGTAATGGGGTAGCAAGCCCATCTGGTTACCCCTGAGAAGCGTGGGGTCCCCGGCAGCCACATAGCACCGTGAGCCGGGAGCCGGTATTGTAACATGTAAACGTTAGTGACCCCCGCTTCCCACTGTGCATGTTCCCTTGTCCCCGACTCACGGAACTTTCCGTGGCTCAGATTTATGGGGATATCTGGGTAGAAGTGTTTTGTTTGCAGGAGCTCAGGGACCACAGTTACCGGCAGTCCCCTAATCCTCCCCGGCGGGCAGGCGTGGTTTGCCGGTTCGCTGGGTGAATTACACCGGGGCTGCCGGGTGTCCCCCAGTCTGCTGGACTTCGAGCCCAGATATCCGGAGAACAAAGGGCACCCAGTGGGGGCACCTTCTGAGTCTGCCAGACCTGGCGGAGCCGCCCAGCGGGGGCAATGGGTTAGCCGGGGGAGAGAAAGTTCGTGGTCGCATCTCCCATTGGCTAATTCGTACTTCCCGGCAACCCGGCGTGGCACGCCTCCGCCTCTGACGTCAGCCAAGAGATGAGCCACCGTTCCTATTGGCTAGTGGGAGGGAATCCCCACGCTCTGATTGGTCGCTCCTCCTACCTCCATGCTGAAGATAGCTCAGCGGAGGGTATGTAAGGAGATGCCCCAGGGCATGTAAGGAGATGCCCCAGGGTATGTAAGGAGATGCCCCAGGGTATGTAAGGAGATGCCCCAGGGTATGTAAGGAGATGCCTCAGGGCATGTAAGGAGATGCCCCAGGGTATGTAAGGAGATGCCCCAGGGTATGTAAGGAGATGCCCCAGGGTATGTAAGGAGATGCCCCAGGGTATGTAAGGAGATGCCCCAGGGTATGTAAGGAGATGCCCCAGGGTATGTAAGGAGATGCCCCAGGGCATGTAAGGAGATGCCCCAGGGCATGTAAGGAGACGCCCCAGGGCATGTAAGGAGATGCCCCAGGGCATGTAAGGAGATGCCCCAGGGTATGTAAGGAGATGCCCCAGAATATGTAAAGAGATGCCCCAGGGTATGTAAGGAGATGCCCCAGGGCATGTCAGGAGATGCCCCAGGGTATGTAAGGAGATGCCCCAGGGCATGTCAGGAGATGCCCCAGGGCATGTCAGGAGATGCCCCAGGGCATGTCAGGAGATGCCCCAGGGCATGTCAGGAGATGCCCCAGGGCATGTAAGGAGATGCCCCAGGGCATGTAAGGAGATGCCCCAGGGCATGTCAGGAGATGCCCCAGGGCATGTAAGGAGATGCCCCAGTCAGAGAAGCAGACCATCCAGTGGCTTGCGTTGATGAAGCGCGGGGGGCGGGCGTTTCAAAGTACCTCCGTCACGAATAGCCGAGCACCCGGCTTCGCGCTGAAGCGAGGAACGCGCCGGCAGAGACCAAGTCAGACGCGAGGTCCAAGTTCTCATTTTAGAACGTGCGGTCGCGGCCAGGAACTGAAGCCGGAGAGGAGCAGGAAGCCCGGGGGTATCTCCCGGCCAAGGGAAGCCCCCCGAGCAGGCGCACGCCCCCCCGTAGAGCCCAGATTTCACCCCCAGGCCCCAGTAAGTGGCTTTTATCGGTGTTCTGTGTGTTCTTTGTGTGTTCTGTGTGTGTTCTGTGTGTGTTCTGTGTGTGTTCTGTGTGTGTTCTGTGTGTGTTCTGTGTGTGTTCTGAGTGTGTTCTGAGTGTGTTCTGTGTGTGTTCTGTGTGTGTTCTGTGTGTGTTCTGTGTGTGTTCTGAGTGTGTTCTGAGTGTGTTCTGTGTGTGTTCTGTGTGTGTTCTGTGTGTGTTCTGTGTGTGTTCTATGTGTGTTCTGCGTGTGTTCTGCGTGTGTTCTGCGTGTGTTCTGCGTGTGTTCTGTGTGTTCTGTGTGTGTTCTGTGTGTGTTCTGTGTGTGTTCTGCGTGTGTTCTGCGTGTGTTCTGTGTGTTCTTTGTGTGTTCTTTGTGTGTTCTGTGTGTGTTCTGTGTGTGTTCTGTGTGTGTTCTGAGTGTGTTCTGTGTGTGTTCTGCGTGTGTTCTGCGTGTGTTCTGCGTGTGTTCTGTGTGTGTTCTGTGTGTATTCTGTGTGTGTTCTGTGTGTGTTCTGTGTGTGTTCTGCGTGTGTTCTGCGTGTGTTCTGCGTGTGTTCTGTGTGTTCTTTGTGTGTTCTTTGTGTGTTCTTTGTGTGTTCTTTGTGTGTTCTGTGTGTGTTCTGTGTGTGTTCTGTGTGTGTTCTGTGTGTGTTCTTTGTGTGTTCGCGGGTTTACCCGAATAAACGGCATTTTTTGCTACCACCGTGTTTTGCCGAAGGAATGATCCCGGTATAAATATAAATAAGTGTCACACGTCCTGGTCTCCCGTGTCCCAGAGCAACACGCATCTAACGTGCAGAGCCACACGTGTCCGTACACGCAGTCACGCGTGTCTGATGTGCAGAGCACCACGCGTCTGTAACATGCAGAGCACCACACGAGATGCCCCAGGGTATGTAAGGAGATGCCCCAGGGTATGTAAGGAGATGCCCCAGGGCATGTCAGGAGATGCCCCAGGGTATGTAAGGAGATGCCCCAGGGTATGTAAGGAGATGCCCCAGGGCATGTCAGGAGATGCCCCAGGGTATGTAAGGAGATGCCCCAGGGTATGTAAGGAGATGCCCCAGGGTATGTAAGGAGATGCCCCAGGGCATGTCAGGAGATGCCCCAGGGCATGTCAGGAGACGCCCCAGGGCATGTAAGGAGACGCCCCAGGGCATGTAAGGAGATGCCCCAGGGCATGTAAGGAGATGCCCCAGGGTATGTAAGGAGATGCCCCAGGGCATGTAAGGAGATGCCCCAGGGTATGTAAGGAGATGCCCCAGTCAGAGAAGCAGACCATCCAGTGGCTTGCGTTGATGAAGCGCGGGGGGCGGGCGTTTCAAAGTACCTCCGTCACGAATAGCCGAGCACCCGGCTTCGCGCTGAAGCGAGGAACGCGCCGGCAGAGACCAAGTCAGACGCGAGGTCCAAGTTCTCATTTTAGAACGTGCGGTCGCGGCCAGGAACTGAAGCCGGAGAGGAGCAGGAAGCCCGGGGGTATATCCCGGCCAAGGGAAGCCCCCCGAGCAGGCGCACGGCCCCCCGTAGAGCCCAGATTTCACCCCCAGGCCCCAGTAAGTGGCTTTTATCGGTGTTCTGTGTGTTCTTTGTGTGTTCTGTGTGTGTTCTGTGTGTGTTCTGTGTGTGTTCTGTGTGTGTTCTGTGTGTGTTCTGAGTGTGTTCTGAGTGTGTTCTGAGTGTGTTCTGAGTGTGTTCTGAGTGTGTTCTGTGTGTGTTCTGTGTGTGTTCTGTGTGTGTTCTGAGTGTGTTCTGAGTGTGTTCTGAGTGTGTTCTTTGTGTGTTCTGTGTGTGTTCTGTGTGTGTTCTGTGTGTGTTCTGTGTGTGTTCTGAGTGTGTTCTGAGTGTGTTCTGAGTGTGTTCTGAGTGTGTTCTGAGTGTGTTCTTTGTGTGTTCTGTGTGTGTTCTGTGTGTGTTCTGTGTGTGTTCTGTGTGTGTTCTGTGTGTGTTCTGTGTGTGTTCTGAGTGTGTTCTGAGTGTGTTCTGAGTGTGTTCTGAGTGTGTTCTGTGTGTGTTCTGTGTGTGTTCTGTGTGTGTTCTGTGTGTGTTCTGTGTGTGTTCTGTGTGTGTTCTGAGTGTGTTCTGTGTGTGTTCTGTGTGTGTTCTGTGTGTGTTCTGTGTGTGTTCTGTGTGTGTTCTGTGTGTGTTCTGTGTGTGTTCTGAGTGTGTTCTGAGTGTGTTCTGAGTGTGTTCTGTGTGTGTTCTGTGTGTGTTCTGTGTGTGTTCTGCGTGTGTTCTGAGTGTGTTCTGAGTGTGTTCTGTGTGTGTTCTGTGTGTGTTCTGAGTGTGTTCTGTGTGTGTTCTGCGTGTGTTCTGCGTGTGTTCTGCGTGTGTTCTGTGTGTTCTTTGTGTGTTCTTTGTGTGTTCTGTGTGTGTTCTGTGTGTGTTCTGTGTGTGTTCTGTGTGTGTTCTGTGTGTGTTCTGCGTGTGTTCTGCGTGTGTTCTGCGTGTGTTCTGCGTGTGTTCTGCGTGTGTTCTGTGTGTACTTTGTGTGTTCTGTGTGTGTTCTGCGTGTGTTCTGCGTGTGTTCTGCGTGTGTTCTTTGTGTGTTCTTTGTGTGTTCTTTGTGTGTTCTGTGTGTGTTCTGTGTGTGTTCTGTGTGTGTTCTGTGTGTGTTCTGTGTGTGTTCTGTGTGTGTTCTGTGTGTGTTCTGTGTGTGTTCTGTGTGTGTTCTGCGTGTGTTGTGTGTATGTTGTGTGTGTTCTGTGTGTGTTCTGTGTGTGTTCTTTGTGTGTTCGCGGGTTTACCCGAATAAACGGCATTTTTTGCTACCACCGTGTTTTGCCGAAATATAAATAAGTGTCACACGTCCTGGTCTCCCGTGTCCCAGAGCAACACGCATCTAACGTGCAGAGCCACACGTGTTCGTACACGCAGTCACGCGTGTCTGATGTGCAGAGCACCACGCGTCTGTAACATGCAGAGCACCACACGTCTGTAACATGCAGAGCACCACGCGTCTGTAACATGCAGAGCAACACGCGTCTAACGTGCAGAGCCACACGTGTCCGCACACGCAGTCACGCGTGTCTGTAACGTGCAGAGCACCACGCGTCTGTAACATGCAGAGTACCACGCGTCTGTAACATGCAGAGCACCACGCGTCTAACGTGCAGAGCCACACGTGTCCGCACACACAGTCACGCGTGTCTGTAACGTGCAGAGCACCACGCATCTGTAACATGCAGAGCACCACGCGTCTAACATGCAGAGCACCACGCGTCTGTAACATGCAGAGCACCACGCGTCTAACATGCAGAGCACCACGCGTCTAACATGCAGAGCACCACGCGTCAGTAACATGCAGAGCACCACGCGTCTAACGCGTAATGCCACGCATGTCTGTGGCAATGTGCAGAGCACCACGTGTAACGTGCAGAGCCAAGCGTGTCTGTAACATGCAGAGCACCACACCTCTGTATCCTGCAGAGCAATACGTGTGTCCACAACACGCAGAGCCACGCATGTCTAAAACTGAGCCACGTGTGTGTGTAAAACTGAGCCACGCGTGTCCTTAACATGTAGAGCCACCCGTGTCCGTAACATGCAGAGCCACCCATGTCCATAACATGCAGAGCCACCCGTGTCCGTAACATGCAGAGCCACCCGTGTCCGTAACATGCAGAGCACCACACCTCTGTATCCTGCAGAGCAATACGTGTGTCCGTACCACGCAGAGCCACGGATGTCTAAAACTGAGCCATGCGTGTCCGTAAAACTGAGCCATGTGTGTGTAAAACGGAGCCACCCGTGTCCGTAACATGCAGAGCCACCCGTGTCCGTAACATGCAGAGCCACCCGTGTCCGTAACATGCAGAGCCACCCGTGTCCTAAACATGCAGAGCCACCCGTGTCCTAAACATGCAGAGCCACCCGTGTCTGTAACATGCAGAGCCACCCGTGTCCTAAACATGCAGAGCCACCCGTGTCTGTAACATGCAGAGCCACCCGTGTCCGTAACATGCAGAGCCACCCGTGTCCGTAACATGCAGAGCCACCCGTGTCCGTAACATGCAGAGCCGTCCGTAACATGCAGAGCCACCCGTGTCTAATGTGCAGAGCACCACGCATCTTTAACGTGCAGAGAAACACGTGTCTAACGTGCAGAGCCACATGTGCCGGTAACACGCAGAGCCACGCGTGCCGGTAACACGCAGAGCCACGCGTGCCGGTAACACGCAGAGCCACGCGTGCCGGTAACACGCAGAGCCACGCGTGCCGGTAACACGCAGAGCCACGCGTGCCGGTAACACGCAGAGCCACGCGTGCCGGTAACACGCAGAGCCACGCGTGCCGGTAACACGCAGAGCCACGCGTGCCGGTAACACGCAGAGCCACACGTGCCCGGAACGCGCAGAACAATCTGCTTTTGTTCCATCGTGTGATAACCAGCCACCCGCTGTGCATCACTGCAGACAAAGCATGGCCCACAGGAGTTAGGTTACCCCCAACTACCCCTCCAAATGACACCCCGAACTCCCCTGCCAAGAGGGGCAACATGATACTACCCCCCGGCAGCTAACAGGTTAATGCCCCCGCCCCCCCTCTCACCGCTGGTCCGATGGGTCAGTCTGTCCTGTAACTGGCGGTGAATGGAGATCTCATTACACAACTGGAATGTTACACGGAGGGGCGGGGGGATCTGGGCCCAACCCTGCCGGCACCTCCCGCCCCGCAGCCAGGAGGCGCCCTATAGGGAGGAGGGCGGGGGGATCTGTGCCCAACCCTGCCGGCACCTCCCGCCCCGCAGCAAGAGGTCACCCTATAGGCACCCTGCGAAACAAGGGGACCTTTGACCCCGTTGCTATAGACGCTGCCATGTTGGAGCCGGGAGGGGGGGGTGGGGGGAGAATTAGTCACAGAGACAGAAAGACATGTAACCCGCTTATATTAAATTAAATCAGCTTTATTGGCGTGACGAAGGAACATTTCAGTATTGCCAAAGCGTGAATAATAGGGGGTGGGGGACAATAATTACACGAGTACTAGGGGGTGGGGGACAATAATTACACGAGTACTAGGGGGTGGGGGACAATAATTACACGAGTATTAGGGGGTGGGGTATAATGATTGTACGGTATATGGGTAACAGTTTCACACAGGGATGTGGGATTATATAGCACAAGTGTACAGTCTGCAGGGAGCAATCTGTTGTAAGAACAACTCTCCTTATAACAACATCTCCTCACAGCCGATGTGCCCGTCCCTATGGGAGAAGCCGGTGTTATAAGAACACCCCCCTTATAAGAACATCTCCTCACAGCCCTCCCGTGCCCCACCCTATGGGAGAAGCCGGTGTTATAAGAACACCCCCCTTATAAGAACATCTCCTCACAGCCCTCCCGTGCCCCACCCTATGGGAGAAGCCTGTTATAAGAACACCCCCCTTATAAGAACATCTCCTCACAGCCCTCCCGTGCCCCACCCTATGGGAGAAGCCTGTTATAAGAACACCCCCCTTATAAGAACATCTCCTCACAGCCCTGACGTGCCCCTCCCTATGGGAGAAGCCGGTGTTATAAGAACACCCCCCTTATAAGAGCATCTCCTCACAGCCCTGACGTGCCCCTCCCTATAGGAGAAGCCGGTGTTATAAGAACACCCCCCTTATAAGAGCATCTCCTCACAGCCCTGACGTGCCCCTCCCTATGGGAGAAGCCTGTTATAAGAACACCCCCCTTATAAGAACATCTCCTCACAGCCCTCCCGTGCCCCTCCCTATGGGAGAAGCCGGTGTTATAAGAACACCCCCCTTATAAGAACATCTCCTCACAGCCCTCCCGTGCCCCACCCTATGGGAGAAGCCTGTTATAAGAACACCCCCCTTATAAGAACATCTCCTCACAGCCCTGACGTGCCCCTCCCTATGGGAGAAGCCTGTTATAAGAACACCCCCCTTATAAGAACATCTCCTCACAGCCCTGACGTGCCCTTCCCTATAGGAGAAGCCCGTGTTATAAGGGTGTCACGGTAACCCAGAATTCTTAACACCATTTATATTTAAGGCATCGGTCAATAGGCAAAACAAGGCTGAAATAAAATGCGATTTATTTGGATAAGACCTCGGAAACACAGAAACACAGAGAATATTCACACTTACTGGGGATCTACCTCCCCTAGGTGCAGGGCGCCCCCTTGCATGGGCTTACCCCGAACAGAACCTTGTTCCGGACCGAAATCCAACAGAAAATACTGACCGGGACCTAGTCCTGAATCCCCTGGAGCTGATTCCGGCACAAAATCCTGACCGGGACCGCTAGTTGATTTTGAGAACTTGGCAGCATAAAAGTCGGGCTTTAGTCTCCGCGGGGCGGGCTTTAGTCTCCGCAGGGCGGGCTTTAGTCTCCGCAGGGCGGGCTTTAGTCTCCGCAGGGCGGGCTTTAGTCTCCGCGGGGCGGGCTTTAGTCTCTGCGGGGCGGGCTTTAGTCTCCGCGGGGCGGGCTTTAGTCTCTGCGGGGCGGGCTTTAGTCTCCGCGGGGCGGGCTTTGGTCTCCGCGGGGCGGGCTTTAGTCTCCGCGGGGCGGGCTTTAGTCTCTGCGAGCTTTAGTCTCCGCGGGGCGGGCTTTAGTCTCTGCGAGCTTTAGTCTCCGCGGGGCGGGCTTTGGTCTCTGCGGGGCGGGCTTTAGTCTCTGCGGGGCGGGCTTTAGTCTCCGCGGGGCGGGCTTTAGTCTCCGCGGGGCGGGCTTTAGTCTCTGCGAGCTTTAGTCTCCGCGGGGCGGGCTTTAGTCTCCGCGGGGCGGGCTTTAGTCTCTGCGAGGCGGGCTTTAGTCTCTGCGGGGCGGGCTTTAGTCTCCGCGAGGCGGGCTTTAGTCTCCGCGGGGCGGGCTTTGGTCTCCGCGGGGCGGGCTTTAGTCTCCGCAGGGCGGGCTTTAGTCTCCGCAGGGCGGGCTTTAGTCTCTGCGAGGCGGGCTTTAGTCTCTGCGGGGCGGGCTTTAGTCTCTGCGGGGCGGGCTTTAGTCTCCGCGGGGCGGGCTTTGGTCTCCGCGGGGCGGGCTTTAGTCTCCGCGGGGCGGGCTTTAGTCTCTGCGAGCTTTAGTCTCCGCGGGGCGGGCTTTAGTCTCTGCGAGCTTTAGTCTCCGCGGGGCGGGCTTTGGTCTCTGCGGGGCGGGCTTTAGTCTCTGCGAGCTTTAGTCTCCGCGGGGCGGGCTTTAGTCTCCGCGGGGCGGGCTTTAGTCTCTGCGAGGCGGGCTTTAGTCTCTGCGGGGCGGGCTTTAGTCTCCGCGAGGCGGGCTTTAGTCTCAGCGGGGCGGGCTTTAGTCTCCGCGGGGCGGGCTTTAGTCTCCGCGGGGCGGGCTTTAGTCTCCGCGGGGCGGGCTTTAGTCTCCGCGGGGCGGGCTTTAGTCTCTGCGGGGCGGGCTTTAGTCTCAGCGGGGCGGGCTTTAGTCTCAGCGCGGCGGGCTTTAGTCTCAGCGGGGCGGGCTTTAGTCTCTGCGGGGCGGGCTTTAGTCTCCGCGGAGCGGGCTTTAGTCTCCGCGCGGCGGGCTTTAGTCTCAGCGGGGCGGGCTTTAGTCTCAGCGGGGCGGGCTTTAGTCTCCGCGGAGCGGGCTTTAGTCTCTGCGGGGCGGGCTTTTCTGGCCGGTCGCTCTGCTATTTCCGACAGCTGCTTTGAAAGCCGCCCGCGCTGCATGGACTCACTGATTGGTTGCGCTCCTCTCTCCTGGTCAGCACCTTCCATACACGCCGCTGGGCTATCCCCAGGACGGAGGGGGGAAGGAGCAACCAATCAGAGAAGGGGAATCCCTCTCCACCAGCCAATAGAAAGAGGGGCACGACCCTCGGCTGACGTCAGGGGAGTAGGCGTGCCACAGGGTGTCGAAGAGTCTGGTGAGCGGGAAATATGATTTCAGCCAAGAGGATCAGACTCTATGGCTGCATCCTCTCTGGCTAACTCATTGCCTCCTGCGGGGCGGCTCCACCAGGTCTGGCACCGGCAAAAGGGGTGTCAATGTGTAGTCCAGACCTAGCCATTCGCCTTTTCTCACCAAGCGTTTTCACACCTCGGGACATCCTCTTCCCCCCTATGAACTACGGACCCTATGTAGACTTGTTGGCACCTTAACTGGTAGGCCGGGCAAATGACATAGAGCCTTATAATAAATGTATAACACATTAAAACATATTTTAATACATGGGGGACCTTGGGGAGACTCGTGAGCGTGCTGGATATGGGACTGGGATATCGGGGCTCAAAAAGCAGGAGTCTGGGGGACACCGGGCAGCCCCCGTGTAATCCTACTCGTGTACCAGCAAATCATGCCTGCACGCCGGGTGGAATTTAGGTACTACCGGTAGCTCCGGCCCCCGAACTCCTGCAACCAAAAGAATTGCGTTCTTACCCAAATATCCCTCCTAAAACGCACACAGAAAGTTTCATGAGTCTGGGGTACGGGGGACATGGAAATAGGGATAACAGGGTCATTTTATTTTCCACCATGTATGGTCCCTGGCTTATGGGGGTACCAGGGACCCTACAGGTCCAGGGGTAACCAGAGGGATTAACCTTTATTTGTTAGCCTGGTTACCCCCTCCCGTCACAAAGAGCCCCCTCTATAAGAACATCTCCTCACAGCCCTACGTGCCCCTTCCTATGGGAGGAGCCCGTTCTAACAACCCCCTCCCTCTGTATAAGAGCATCTCGTCGCCGCCCCGTCGCGCTCGCCCCTTTCATAAGTAGGAAGCAGCAAAGTGTTTAATGCAAAGCCGGCTTAGTATTAAAGTACTAGTGCCCAGCGGGTTCCCGAGACAGACTGGTGGTTAACCCTTCACAATGTCCGGTAATCATCGGGCATCTCAGGACCGCGACGTCCCACAGACACGCGCGTTCTACCCCCTAAAGGGGCAACACCGCCTGCGGGGTTCTGTTGCTTTGTTTTCGGAGGCGCAGCAGTTGCTCCGCTTTAAGGGACTGTAACTGCCGGCCGACCCGTTCTCCCCCTCCAGCGATCGGCAAAGATTCGGCTTCCCCGGGTTCACAATATGGCCGCCCATTCCAAGAGAGGAAGCGCTGTGCTTTTGTAAATGGTTGCTATAGCAACGCAAGGATGCTTAATACATTCACAAAGGCATAATGGAGAAAGAAATAATTTTAAAAAATGCAGTATTATCTAATACTATAGATTTATAATAAAAAAAACAGGATTTTTAATGTATTGTTGTTTTAAAGGAACGATCCACGCAGGTGTTTCTCTCCCCCCCCCCCCTTTTTATAGGGTTGAAGTAGGGGGTCTCCAGAGCTGAACCCCATTATTTCCACTCCGGGGACCCCCTGCTTCCTGAGATACAGATCTCCGTAGTGGGTGCCACTCCAGTTCGCTAGCTGGGGTTCACGTAATGGCGGAGTTTCAAAGCCGTGATGTCACCCGGTGCAGCTTCCGATTGGCCCACGGGATGCAGGGAGCTTTAAACCTGCAGGAGGTACCAGCGCCCCCTACGGAGGCAGTACCTCTGGAAGTAGGGGGGTCCCCTGAAATTTAATTATCGGGGTTCAGCTGTGGGGACCCCCTGGACCTGACAATTAAGCTGCAGCAAAGTCAGAGAGAAATACTGCACGGACTGAGAGCCGGCGGGAGAAGCTGCGGGCGAGTCTCCGGGGGGAGGGCGCGCGACTCTCCGGGGGGAGGGCGGGAGACTCTCCGGGGGGGGAGGGAGGGCAACTCTCCGGGGGGGGAGGGAGAGCAACTCTCCGGGGGGGGAGGGAGGGCAACTCTCCGGGGGGGGAGGGAGGGCAACTCTCCGGGGGGGAGGGAGGGCGAATCTCCGGGGGGGAGGGAGGGCGAGTCTCCGGGGGGGAGGGAGGGCGAGTCTCCGGGGGGAGGGAGGGCGAGTCTCCGGGGGGAGGGAGGGCGACTCTCCGGGGGGAGGGAGGGCGACTCTCCGGGGGGAGGGAGGGCGACTCTCCGGGGGGAGGGAGGGAGACTCTCCGGGGGGAGGGAGGCTCTCCGGCGGGAGGGAGGGAGACTCTCCGGGGGGAGGGCGTCTCTCCGGGGGGAGGGAGGGCGTCTCTCCGGGGGGGGGGGGGGCGACTCTCCGGGGGGGGGGGGCGAGTCTCCGGGGGGGGGGGGGGCGAGTCTCCGGGGGGGGGGGGGGGCGAGTCTCCGGGGGGGGGGGGGGGGGGAGGTCGAGTCTCCGGGGGGGAGGGAGGGCGAGTCTCCGGGGGGGAGGGAGGGCGAGTCTCCGGGGGGGAGGGAGGGCGACTCTCCGGGGGGAGGGAGGATGTCTCGCAATGAAGGGGTTAAAAGGAATTTAGTGAAACACAGTAAGTCTGCAAAAGTGCACGCACACGCACACACACACACACACACACGAGAGTTGTGACACTTGTTCGGTCTACACTGCCAACACACACTAAGCCACATTCAAGAGCAACCGCACAGCTTACCCAACAATAACCTCATCTTACAATGACTAAATCACAAACATGACACACAGAACTGACACACACACGACACTATTGTTCTAATATCAGAAAGTTGTATCCAATTAGTTCTTAATCGCACACTCGGAAACGCCTTCAGCCGTGCGACACATTCAGTCACGTGACAGATTCAGTCATGTAACACGGTAACACAGTCATGTAACACATTCAGCCATGTAACACGGTAACACATTCATTCAGTGAGGTAACACATTCAGTCTTGTAACACGGTAACACATTCAGTCATGTAACACAGTAACACATTCAGTCATGTAACACGGTAACACATTCAGTCATGTAACACGGTAACACATTCATTCAGTCATGTAACACGGTAAAACATCCAGTCATGTAACACGGTAACACATTCAGCCATGTAACACGGTAACACATTCATTCAGTCATGTAACACGGTAACACATTCAGTCATGTAACACGGTAACACATTCAGCCATGTAACACGGTAACACATTCATTCAGTCATGTAACACGGTAACACATTCAGTCATGTAACACGGTAACACATTCATTCAGTCATGTAACACGGTAACACATTCAGCCATGTAACACGGTAACACATTCATTCAGTCATGTAACACGGTAACACATTCAGTCATGTAACACGGTAACACATTCATTCAGTCATGTAACACGGTAAAACATCCAGTCATGTAACACAGTAACACGTTCAGCCATGTAACACGGTAACACATTCATTCAGTCATGTAACACGGTAACACATTCAGCCATGTAACACGGTGACACATTCAGTCATGTAACACGGTGACACAGTCAGTCATGTAACACGGTAACACATTCAGTCATGTAACACGGTAACACATTCAGTCATGTAACACGGTAACACATTCAGTCATGTAACACGGTAACACATTCAGTCATGTAACACGGTGACACATTCAGTCATGTAACACGGTGACACATTCAGTCATGTAACACGGTGACACATTCAGTCATGTAACACGGTAACACATTCAGTCATATAACACGGTAACACATTCAGTCATGTAACACGGTAACACATTCAGTCATGTAACACGGTAACACATTCAGTCATGTAACACGGTGACACATTCAGTCATGTAACACGGTGACACATTCAGTCATGTAACACGGTGACACATTCAGTCATGTAACACGGTAACACATTCAGTCATGTAACACGGTGACACATCCAGTCATGTAACACGGTAACACATTCAGTCATGTAACACGGTAACACATTCAGTCATGTAACACGGTAACACATTCAGTCATGTAATATGGTAAAACATCCAGTCATGTAACACGGTAACACGGTAACACATTGAGTCATGTAACACGGTAACACATTCAGCCATGTAACACGGTAACACATTCAGTCATGTAACACGGTAACACATTCAGTCATGTAACACGGTAACACATTGAGTCATGTAACACGGTAACACATTGAGTCATGTAACACGGTGACACATTCAGTCATGTAACACGGTGACACATTCAGTCATGTGACACTGTAACACATTCAGTCATGTAACACGGTAACACATTCAGTCATGGAACACGGTAACACATTCAGTCATGGAACACGGTAACACATTGAGTCATGTAACACGGTGACACATTGAGTCATGTAACACGGTGACACATTCAGTCATGTAACACGGTAACACATTCAGTCATGTAACACGGTAACACATTCAGTCATGTAACACGGTAACACATTCAGTCATGTAACACGGTAACACATTAAGTCATGTAACACGGTGACGCAGTGACGCAGTGGGACACAGACGCCGCCGGTTTAAATCCCTCTGTAGGTTTATTGGGTTGATGTTTTCCTTTGGTCTCCTTATCTCCGCGGACTTTACACCATAAATATCTCGCTCTGCTCTGAGGAGGCAGCAGGTTCCTGGGGAGCGGCGACCCCCTCCCCACAATCCCGACAGGGTGTCCAGCCTCCGCAGATAACCGTTCCACTCAGCAGGGCAGCGGTCTCCCCCCGGAGGTCTTCTACCCCCTTCTCCCCTATGCAGGGTCCTGGGGACCGGCGACCCCCTCCCACAATCCCGACAGGGTGTCCAGCCTCCGCAGATAACCGTTCCACTCAGCAGGGCAGCGGTCTCCCCCCGGAGGTCTTCTACATCCCCAGGGTCCTGGAGATGAAGTCAGGCGCACAGACAAGCCGTGAAGTTTCACCAAGATTCCTCCCGTGTAGCTGCTCTTCTAGATCAATGGACAGAAACGCCAAAGACCCATTGTTGAGTTCATTCCCCTACCACAACTAAATGGGAGACCCCAGTGCATCGTCTAGCTTCTTCCACCCCGAGGGTGAAAATGGTTACATCTTGGTACTGAAACACCAGTAGAGTATCCTCTAACTGCCCCAAGACTAGGATGGAAAGTAATCAACATCTGGCACAAGTTCTCTTAGGATACAAACTAGGGCCAAGTTCTTCATAGCTTTATAGACAGTTGGGAGAGGATTTATGGAACGAGAATGAGGTTATCCAGTCACCACTGGTGGGCGTATTGTATGAATCTCTTCATTTTTACACGACCTGGGGTGTTGTGTAGTTGGGGGCAGGAGGAGAGGATTGGGAATGAAGTTATATGTTGTGCGTCGGACTCTTCAGAATCTCCTTTGGCGCACTGAAGCGGTCTCAGGTTTTATAGAGAGAGAGGGAGGTAAATAGATGAAAGGAATGAGGTTACAGATCTTGTGATGGGTTCTCCAGGCACCAGCTGTAGGCGTTTTGGAAGAGACGCATCCAAGGAGAGACATCAAGTGTCTGGCGCCAACCTTCTGGCATCCACGGCCACTGCCATGTCAGGGCACAGCGCTCTGGATGGGGCATCATGGCCAGGTGGCGCCCATTGGCGGAACAGAGGCCGGCGATGCCCAGGGGGGAGCCGTTGGGATTCATAGGGTATTCCTCCGTGGGGGACCCAAGGTCATCCACGTAGCGGAGAGGAGCCAAGTGATGTGAAGTCAAGTGGTCCAAGACCTTCGGAGACCGGAACTGCATCAGACCTGCGAGGAGGAGGCAGAGAACCCATTCAATAACCTGAACGTTCAACCAACGGCACAGGGACACAGAGCCTGGCTCCTCCAGCACGGTGTGGCACAGGAGATTACACTCTGTTAAGCAGCCTATCACACCTCATGGAATGGGCAGCTTAGTATAAGATTCTGCCAAATACTTGGATGACACTGGGAAACGTGCAATGAGACTTCAAACCTCAAGGGTTAGATGGACAGAACGCACAACCTGAAACCTATAGGGTTCGAGCACAGGGACCGTATGGACAGCACTGGCAGGACATGGACAACAATTATGGGTCTCCTAACGCTGTAGAACTCAGAAGCAGGATTTACCTTCACCGTGCGCCACCCAAACGCCCAGTGTGGACCCCGCCATCCCCCGCAACAGGACAGACGGGCTCTCGTCGATCTTCAGGCTTACAAACCGGGACTCGTAGCGACCAGACAGGTTGTGGCCGAGCAGCACCCCCTGAGTGGGGAGGTCACCTGAGGGACGGAGACATCTGTATGAGCAGAGCGCAGAGAACGCGGCAGGTTTAGCATGTGCCAACGACTGACACACTCACCGGTATCTGCTGTGCCATCAGGTCCCACCCAGCCCAGGAGGGCCATCAGCTGGCAGCCATTGCACACTCCCAGGCTAAAGGTGTCCTCCCGGCGGCGAAAGGCCTCGAACTGACCACGCACACCAGCGTTATACTTCACAGAGGCAGCCCAGCCTGAGAGAGATGGGGGGGGGGGAGGGACAATGAGAAACAGACATCCCACTGTCACCACTCCCCAAAACACCAGGTGAGCTGGACTTAGCGAGGAGGACACACAAGACATTGGTAGACTTAGTGTCCCTTCTACTAATGGGTGACAGTATTATGGCTTCTATGCCTTTAAGGTCTGATGGGTGGCACAGGGAAAGGGCGGTTGGCACTTACCCTTTGCAGAACCCAAAACATCAGCGTAGCTAAATCCTCCAACAAAAGCGACACCTCTAAAAGAGTCCAGGGTGGTCCCTCCAGTGAGAAGGTCTTCCATGGTGACATCCCAAACCTGCAAAGGAGGGACAGGGGGGGGGGGGGGGGGAATTAGGGGGATATTAAGTGATTATCACGTCTGGCAGGGTAAGAGATACACGGTTCGGGGGGCAGCATTGGGTCCTCACCTGGAATCCGGCCATCAGCAGAGCAGCCGCCATCTCTCTGTCCCCGTTACTTCCCTCCTCACGGACGACCGCGACACGTGGCTGGGAGGAGCCTGTAACAGGAACGCATCAGCCGACCAATCAGGTAAGCCCCTCCCCACCCCCCTATTCCACTCCCTTTCTTTACCAATCACAGGTGGCAGCTGAGGTTTTTCGGCGGGGTCAAAGGTCAGATGGTAGTGTGGCCCCTCCCGTTGACGTAGCCCCGCCTCCTCCTGCGACACGCAGCTTGGATTGGCCTGAAGGCGCTCGAGCTGAAAGCTGGTCTCCTCCCACAGGGCCCTCAGGGGCCCCACCTTCTCCAAGAGCACCTCCTGCCCGTTCACACCGACTCTTACCTGGGAGGGACCTCATAGATGTTAGTGTCCTGTCCCGTTACTTCCACTTCAGTTACACTCCTCCTCCTCCTCCCCCCACATTACCACCACTTTGAGACTGACCATGGAGCTGGGCCCCTTCCCCTGGGTGTGTCCGATCTTTACACACTGCACCCCAGCGGCTTCGTACTGCCCCATGACTTTCGGCACTGCCGGCTCTGGAACCTCTAGGACCAGTCCTAGCTCCTCTGCAAACAGCAACTCCAGCGCTGGTTATCCAGGAAGGAAGTAGAGGGAGTTAAGATGGAGACCCGCTAGGATCTGTATATACCGATCACAAGACTAACCGAGAGCGAGTTCACCGGAACCTCACCACAAAACACCCACCGTTGACGCCCGGGTAGGAGAGCTCAACGTCCAGACCACAGTTCCCTGCAAAAGCCATCTCCAGGAGACAGGTGATGAGACCTCCATCGCTAACATCGTGTCCCGCACTCAGGGAACGGTCTGAGGGGAGACAGGAGGGATAAGGACCCATGTGACACACCGCAGCGAGGGGAGACAGGAGGGATAGGGACCCATGTGACACACCGCAGCGGGGGGAGACAGGAGGGATAGGGACCCATGTGACACACCGCAGCGGGGGGAGACAGGAGGGATAGGGACCCATGTGACACACCGCAGCGGGGGGAGACAGGAGGGATAGGGACCCATGTGACACACCACAGCGGGGGGAGACAGGAGGGATAAGGACCCATGTGACACACCGCAGCGAGGGGAGACATATGGTGTAGTCCAGGGGTGGCCAACGCCATTCCTCAACAGCTACCACCAGGTCAGATAGCTCGAGGATGGAGTTGGCCACCGCTGGTGTAGTCACTGCAACTACACCCCCCCAAACTGACACAGATAAAGTAAACACAAGATTACTCCTCGTCTCATCCTCATTTCCAAGCCCGATGGCCTTTATTGCCCCTCCCCGTTCCTATTCTCACCTCTTAGAAGCTGCTGTGTAACCTGAAAGCAGGAGACCAAGGTTTGGGGGTTGTCCATGTCAGGGGGCTGCTCCCCCAGCTGAGAGTAGCATTGAGCCAACGCGCTGCCACCGAGACGATGTTGAACAGGACTGAGGGGGATGTACAGCAGGACACCTGGAACAAGGTCAGCAGAACAGGAGCATAAGCCATCAAAACCGCTACTCAAAATGGACCTATCCTAACTCAGCAACCCTTACCCAACCAACATTCAGACCAAACCTCCATCATCACTCAACTGGATCAGCACCAATACCAACTTGATCAATTACTAACTCAACCCGTACCAGTCTTCAATTATAATGGCTAACTCGCCCAACTGACACCATCAAGACTAGACGACTTTACCCAAACCAGGTCAGCTCCACACACCGTACGGATCAACCCAAAGATCTAATAAATGGGCCCGTGAAGTTCTGAGTACTGTCCACGGTTCTGTGATGAATGCCACGGTCCATTTGGAGCACCTTGTTGGGATGTACCGTTCACGAATGCAGACCCCACTCCACCCAAGCTCCGCAGCCCACCCTGAGCAGGGATCAATCATATCCCACCCCATAAAAACATCCCCAACAATCACACACTAAGAAAACCAACGCAGGACGGCCCATCTGAGGTCCGAGCACACGGGTGTGAGCGCTCCGCTCTCAGAAAGTGATCCGAGTGTGGCATGGGCCTAGCCTAATTCTGACCATCTCATATCACCATATATATTCCTAAATTCACCTGCAAGAAACAATATTATTACCTGCAAAGAGATATAGATATATATATTTTTTTTCCCCTTTGGGTCAGTTTAAAACGGCCAAATAGTTTGTGAAATATATTTCAGGTTCTCACGAGACTAGTTCCGCAAAATGTGTTGTTGTCCAAGTTTGAGGGACGGAGATAACCGCAAATGTAGAATGAAATATTCGCAGAACAATGTCTCATTAGGAATGGAAACTCGGGTTAATCTCACAATTTGCTAATTGATTAGGACTAGGCCAGATTACAGATATGTACAATCGATGTAGTTACATAGTAAGAGGAAGTAGTGACAGCCTATGGATAGACATACTAGTGATGCGTGTTCATCGCTCGATCCTAAATCTCAGGACAGGAAGAATACGGGCTGTTTGGGGTGTCTTGTACGCCTTATTTTGACGCAAGCATATAATAAGAATTTCACATACTCTGCTTAGCGAAAATATATCTCGGATTTATGCTACGCGATCTATTTGTATTGTATAATAAATACTATTGTTATTTACACACTCTTGACCCATCTCATTGTGTCCACAAGACTTGTACTAGAAGTGTGAAAGCATTGTACAAATAAACACGCGGGGTGTGAAAGCATTGTACAAATAAACACACGGGTGTGAAAGCATTGTACAAATAAACACACGGGGTGTGAAAGCATTGTACAAATAAACACACGGGGTGTGAAAGCATTGTACAAATAAACACACGGGGTGTGAAAGCATTGTACAAATAAACACACGGGGTGTGAAAGCATTGTACAAATAAACACACGGGGTGTGAAAGCATTGTACAAATAAACACACGGGGTGTGAAAGCATTGTACAAATAAACACACGGGGTGTGAAAGCATTGTACAAATAAACACACGGGGTGTGAAAGCATTGTACAAATAAACACACGGGGTGTGAAAGCATTGTACAAATAAACACACGGGGTGTGAAAGCATTGTACAAATAAACACACGGGGTGTGAAAGCATTGTACAAATAAACACACGGGGTGTGAAAGCATTGTACAAATAAACACACGGGGTGTGAAAGCATTGTACAAATAAACACACGGGGTGTGAAAGCATTGTACAAATAAACACACGGGGTGTGAAAGCATTGTACAAATAAACACACGGGTGTGAAAGCATTGTACAAATAAACACACGGGGTGTGAAAGCATTGTACAAATAAACACACGGGGTGTGAAAGCATTGTACAAATAAACACACGGGGTGTGAAAGCATTGTACAAATAAACACACGGGGTGTGACAGCATTGTACAAATAAACACACGGGGTGTGAAAGCATTGTACAAATAAACACACGGGGTGTGAAAGCATTGTACAAATAAACACACGGGTGTGAAAGCATTGTACAAATAAACACGCGGGGTGTGAAAGCATTGTACAAATAAACACGCGGGGTGTGAAAGCATTGTACAAATACACACACGGGGTGTGAAAGCATTGTACAAATAAACACACAGGGTGTGAAAGCATTGTACAAATAAACACGCGGGGTGTGAAAGCATTGTACAAATAAACACACGGGGTGTGAAAGCATTGTTCAAATAAACACACGAGGTGTGAAAGCATTGTACAAATAAACACACGGGGTGTGAAAGCATTGTACAAATAAACACACAGGGTGTGAAAGCATTGTACAAATAAACACGCGGGGTGTGAAAGCATTGTACAAATAAACACACGGGTGTGAAAGCATTGTTCAAATAAACACACGAGGTGTGAAAGCATTGTACAAATAAACACGCGGGGTGTGAAAGCATTGTACAAATAAACACACAGGGTGTGAAAGCATTGTACAAATAAACACGCGGGGTGTGAAAGCATTGTACAAATAAACACACGGGGTGTGAAAGCATTGTTCAAATAAACACACGAGGTGTGAAAGCATTGTACAAATAAACACACGGGGTGTGAAAGCATTGTACAACTAAACACACGGGGTGTGAAAGCATTGTACAAATAAACACACGAGGTGTGAAAGCATTGTACAAATAAACACGCGGGGTGTGAAAGCATTGTACAAATACACACACGCGGGTGTGCCCCGAGCACGCGCGTTCTGAGCGAGACGTCTGTGTTTGTCACTGAAATTGTATTTAGATTGTTATGTTTTTGTGGCAGGTTTGGGTATAAAAGTACAGGTACTGTGTGTTAGCTTTGGATATAAAAGTACTGGTACTGTGTGTCAGCTGTGGATATAAAAGTACTGGTACTGTGTGGCAGGTTTGGGTATAAAAGTACTGGTACTGTGTGGCAGGTTTGGGTATAAAAGTACTGGTACTGTGTGGCAGGTTTGGGTATAAAAGTACTGGTACTGTGGTAGGTTTGGGTATAAAAGTACTGGTACTGTGGTAGGTTTGGGTATAACAGTACTGGTACTGTGGTAGGTTTGGGTATAACAGTACTGGTACTGTGGTAGGTTTGGGTATAAAAGTACTGGTACTGTGGGAGGTTTGGGTATAAAAGTACTGGTACTGTGGGAGGTTTGGGTATAAAAGTACTGGTACCGTGGCAGGTTTGGGTATAAAAGTACTGGTACTGTGGTAGGTTTGGATATAAAAGTACTGGTACTGTGTGTCAGCTATGGATATAAAAGTACTGGTACTGTGTGGCAGGTTTGGGTATAAAAGTACTGGTACTGTGTGGCAAGTTTGGGTATAAAAGTACTGGTACTGTGTGGCAGGTTTGGGTATAAAAGTACTGGTACTGTGTGGCAGGTTTGGGTATAAAAGTACTGGTACTGTGGTAGGTTTGGGTATAAAAGTACTGGTACTGTGGTAGGTTTGGGTATAACAGTACTGGTACTGTGGTAGGTTTGGGTATAAAAGTACTGGTACTGTGGGAGGTTTGGGTATAAAAGTACTGGTACTGTGGGAGGTTTGGGTATAAAAGTACTGGTACCGTGGCAGGTTTGGGTATAAAAGTACTGGTACCGTGGCAGGTTTGGGTATAAAAGTACTGGTACCGTGGCAGGTTTGGGTATAAAAGTACTGGTACTGTGGCAGGTTTGGGTATAAAAGTACTGGTACTGTGGCAGATTTGAGAATAAAAGTACTGGTACTGTGGCAGGTTTGGGTATAAAGTACTGGTACTGTGTCAGGTTTGGGTATAAAAGTACTGGTACTGTGGCAGGTTTGGGTATAAAAGTACTGTTGCTCGCCTGATCACATGTTCGTCTGCAGGAATGACTGCGTGCTGTGAGAATTTTGAACCAGCAGGGGGCGCGCATGATCGTGACGCATTTTCGTCTCATGTGGTTTTCGTCCAGCAGCAAAGACGTTTCACTTAAAACACGCGGGGAATTGGTGCCTCGTACTTAGAGAAGAATAGAACCATTCCTTTGGGAAATGATTTGGGGAGAAAGGGGGCGAACCCGTCACAAGTTATAGTTCACCTTTCTGTCCTGGGTTCTTGAGGTCGGGGGTCACGGTGGCCGTGATGTCAGGACAGACGGCGTAAACCGAGATGACGAGGGAGCCTAAGGAGAGAGAGGGGGAGAAAGGTGAGAGAGAGAGAGAGAGAGAGAGAGAGAGAGAGAGAGAGAGAGAGAGAGAGAGAGAGAGAGAGAAAGGTAGAGAGAGATAGAGACAGAGAGAGAAAAAGAAAGGTGGAGAGAGAGAGAAAGGTGGAGAGAGAGAGAGAGAGAGAAAGGTGGAGAGAGAGAGAGAGAGAGAGAGAGAGAGAGAGAGAGAGAGAGAGAGAGAGAGAGAGAAAGGTGGAGAGAGAGAGAGAAAGGTGGAGAGAGAGAGAGGTGGAGAGAGAGAGAGGTGGAGAGAGAGAGAGAGAAAGGTGGAGAGAGAGAAAGGTAGAGAGAGATAGAGACAGAGAGAGAAAAAGAAAGGTGGAGAGAGAGAGAGAAAGG
>NW_027455415.1:0-37578 GCF_040206685.1 Ascaphus truei
GGCGGCGGGAGTTGGGCTGGGAGATCATGGCGGCGGGAGTTGGGCTGGGAGATCATGGCGGCGGGAGTTGGGCTGGGAGATCATGGCGGCGGGAGTTGGGCTGGGAGATCATGGCGGCGGGAGTTGGGCTGGGAGATCATGGCGGCGGGAGTTGGGCTGGGAGATCATGGCGGCGGGAGTTGGGCTGGGAGATCATGGCGGCGGGAGTTGGGCTGGGAGATCATGGCGGCGGGAGTTGGGCTGGGAGATCATGGCGGCGGGAGTTGGGCTGGGAGATCATGGCGGCGGGAGTTGGGCTGGGAGATCATGGCGGCGGGAGTTGGGCTGGGAGATCATGGCGGCGGGAGTTGGGCTGGGAGATCATGGCGGCGGGAGTTGGGCTGGGAGATCATGGCGGTTGGGCTGGGAGATCATGGCGGCGGGAGTTGGGCTGGGAGATCATGGCGGCGGGAGTTGGGCTGGGAGATCATGGCGGCGGGAGTTGGGCTGGGAGATCATGGCGGCGGGAGTTGGGCTGGGAGATCATGGCGGCGGGAGTTGGGCTGGGAGATCATGGCGGCGGGAGTTGGGCTGGGAGATCATGGCGGCGGGAGTTGGGCTGGGAGATCATGGCGGCGGGAGTTGGGCTGGGAGATCATGCAGTTAAAAGGGTCTATTCCCAGGGTCTCTTGTATACCACCTTTTTGGGGGGGTTGCGGGGTCCCAATTTGCTGGCTTCCTGGTTTCACACGATTCTGTATTTGTTTGTAGGATCCATCTTTCATGTCTCTTTGGGGGATCTCCCGTCCCCGGCGCCCGGTGACTATGCCGTAATTTTCTGCGCTTTGTTTGCGGTCTCCGTTCGCATGGGTTTGCGTTTCTGCTGTTCCAGCCGCGCCTCCTTCTTGCGCAGATACGTGGACATATTATCACACACCGCTTTGTACAGGCCACTGAAGCGGCTCTCACGGATCGCGGACCCTGTGGGAGGAGAGCAGAGTGAGCAGAGTGCGTGGGACCCTGTGGGAGGAGAGCAGAGTGCGTGGGACCCTGTGGGAGGAGAGCAGAGTGCGTGGGACCCTGTGGGAGGAGAGCAGAGTGAGCAGAGTGCGTGGGACCCTGTGGGAGGAGAGCAGAGTGAGCAGAGTGCGTGGGACCCTGTGGGAGGAGAGCAGAGTGCGTGGGACCCTGTGGGAGGAGAGCAGAGTGCGTGGGACCCTGTGGGAGGAGAGCAGAGTACGTGGGACCCTGTGGGAGGAGAGCAGACTGAGCAGAGTGCGTGGCACCCTGTGGGAGGAGAGCAAAGTGCGTGGGACCCTGTGGGAGGAGAGCAGAGTGCGTGGGACCCTGTGGGAGGAGAGCAGAGTGCGTGGGACCCTGTGGGAGGAGAGCAGAGTGCGTGGGACCCTGTGGGAGGAGAGCAGAGTGCGTGGGACCCTGTGGGAGGAGAGCAGAGTGCGTGGGACCCTGTGGGAGGAGAGCAGAGTGCGTGGGACCCTGTGGGAGGAGAGCAGAGTGCGTGGGACCCTGTGGGAGGAGAGCAGAGTGCGTGGGACCCTGTGGGAGGAGAGCAGAGTGCGTGGGACCCTGTGGGAGGAGAGCAGAGTGAGCAGAGTGCGATCCTCGGCTTTCTTACTTAAGATTTAGCTGCATGTTTAAATTTGGGATTCACTTACGCAAACTTTTCAGTTCGCGCCCCCCTTTGGCTGCGCCCCCCCAATTACCTGCTCTCGGGGCTCCACGCATCATGTGACGCGTTGGCATTTGACGCCGCATTGTCATGACGACGCTTCACTGAAGAGCCGGCTGAGAGCAGGTAAGGGAAGTTGCAGAGGCCTCGCGCCTCCCCCGGCCATTAATTTACATGCCTGGGGGAAGAGCGCAGGGGCTCTGCAACCGCCACCGCCCCCCCCCCCTAGAAAATCCCGCGCCCCCCAGTTTGCGCCCCCCCTGCCTTACGGTATCAGCCGCTACCACCTCAGCGGTGCGTGGAGCCTGTATTCTGCATTATTTGGCATTAAATTGTACTTGCCGCACTGGGTCCGTTTTGGTCACAGACGGGTGCTGTCTGCACAGAGCCGATCATTCACTAAACAGCTCTGCAACCCTCCCATCGTGACGTAACCGTGACATGGGACGCAAAGGGACGGTGACAGGGCCCAGGGACCCCCCAGGGAAGGTGACAGGGCCCAGAGACCCCCAGGGAAGGTGACAGGGCCCAGAGACCCCCAGGGAAGGTGACAGGGCCCAGGGACCCCCCAGGGACGCAAAGGGAAGCTGACAGGGCCCAGGGACCCCCAGGGAAGGCGACAGGGCCCAGGCACCCCCCAGGGAAGGCGACAGGGCCCAGGGACACACAAAGGAAAGGCGACAGGGCCCAGAGACCCCCAGGGATGCACGAAGGGAAGGCGACAGGGCCCAGAGACCCCCAGGGATGCACGAAGGGAAGGCGACAGGGCCCAGGGACCCCCCAGGGATGCACGAAGGGAAGGCGAAAGGGACATGAGGGGCGGGGAGTCTCCACACTCACCTTCCAGACGTTCCCAGTTCTCCTTGATGGTCTCAGAGAGTCTCTTTAAAAAGTCGTCCTCAGGCACAGACTGGGCAGAAAAAACATTCTGTATCAGCTACACAGCGCTCTCCCTCCCCGACTGTCTTATAGCGCTGCTCTCTCTCTGTGCTCAGCGCTCTCCCTCCCCGACTGTCTTATAGCGCTGCTCTCTCTCTGTGCTCAGCGCTCTCCCTCCCCGACTGTCTTATAGCGCTGCTCTCTCTCTGTGCTCAGCGCTCTCCCTCCCCGACTGTCTTATAGCGCTGCTCTCTCTCTCTGTGCTCAGCGCTCTCCCTCCCCGACTGTCTTATAGCGCTGCTCTCTCTCTGTGCTCAGCGCTCTCCCTCCCCGACTGTCTTATAGCGCTGCTCTCAGCGCTCTCCCTCCCCGACTGTCTTATAGCGCTGCTCTCAGCGCTCTCCCTCCCCGACTGTCTTATAGCGCTGCTCTCTCTCTGTGCTCAGCGCTCTCCCTCCCGGGCTCTCTTATAGCGCTGCTCTCTCTCTCGGTGCTCAGCGCTCTCCCTCCCGACTGTCTTATAGCGCTGCTCTGTCTCTGTGCTCAGCGCTCTCCCTCCCAACTGTCTTATAGCGCTGCTCTCTCTCTCGGTGCTCAGGGCTCTCCCTCCCCGACTGTCTTATAGCGCTGCTCTCAGCGCTCTCCCTCCCCGACTGTCTTATAGCGCTGCTCTGTCTCTGTGCTCAGCGCTCTCCCTCCCCGACTGTCTTATAGCGCTGCTCTCTCTCTCGGTGCTTAGCGCTCTCCCTCCCGACTGTCTTATAGCGCTGCTCTCTCTCTGTGCTCAGCGCTCTCCCTCCCCGACTGTCTTATAGCGCTGCTCTCTCTCTGTGCTCAGCGCTCTCCCTCCCAACTGTCTTATAGCGCTGCTCTCTCTCTCGGTGCTCAGGGCTCTCCCTCCCCGACTGTCTTATAGCGCTGCTCTCTCTCTCGGTGCTCAGCGCTCTCCCTCCCCGACTGTCTTATAGCGCTGCTCTCTCTCTCGGTGCTCAGGGCTCTCCCTCCCCGACTGTCTTATAGCGCTGCTCTCTCTCTCTGTGCTCAGCGCTCTCCCTCCCCGACTGTCTTATAGCGCTGCTCTCTCTCTCTGTGCTCAGCGCTCTCCCTCCCCGACTGTCTTATAGCGCTGCTCTCAGCGCTCTCCCTCCTGGGCTCTCTTATAGCGCTGCTCTCAGCGCTCTCCCTCCTGGCTCTCTTATAGCGCTGCTCTCTCTCTGTGCTCAGCGCTCTCCCTCCCCGACTGTCTTATAGCGCTGCTCTGTCTCTGTGCTCAGCGCTCTCCCTCCCCGACTGTCTTATAGCGCTGTTCTCAGCGCTCTCCCTCCTGGGCTCTCTTATAGCGCTGCTCTCTCTCTGTGCTCAGCGCTCTCCCTCCCCGACTGTCTTATAGCGCTGCTCTATCTCTGTGCTCAGCGCTCTCCCTCCCCGACTGTCTTATAGCGCTGCTCTCTCTCTGTGCTCAGCGCTCTCCCTCCCTGACTGTCTTATAGCGCTGCTCTCTCTCTCTGCTCTCAGCGCTCTCCCTCCCCGACTGTCTTATAGTGCTGCTCTCTCTCTGTGCTCAGCGCTCTCCCTCCCGGGCTCTCTTATAGCGCTGCTCTCAGCGCTCTCCCTCCCCGACTGTCTTATAGCGCTGCTCTCTCTCTGTGCTCAGCGCTCTCCCTCCCCGACTGTCTTATAGCGCTGCTCTCAGCGCTCTCCCTCCCCGACTGTCTTATAGTGCTGCTCTCTCTCTGTGCTCAGCGCTCTCCCTCCCCGACTGTCTTATAGCGCTGCTCTCTCTCTCTGTGCTCAGCGCTCTCCCTCCCCGACTGTCTTATAGCGCTGCTCTCTCCTCGGTGCTCAGCGCTCAGCGCTCTCCCTCCCGGGCTCTCTTATAGCGCTGCTCTCTCTCTCGGTGCTCAGCACTCTCCCTCCCCCGACTGTCTTATAGCGCTGCTCTCTCTCTGTACTCAGCGCTCTCCCTCCGGACTGTCTTATAGCGCTGCTCTCTCTCTGTGCTCAGCGCTCTCCCTCCCCGACTGTCTTATAGTGCTGCTCTCTCTCTGTGCTCAGCGCTCTCCCTCCCGACTGTCTTATAGCGCTGCTCTCATCTCGGTTGCTCAGCGCTCTCCCTCCCCGACTGTCTTATAGCGCTGCTCTCTCTCTGTGCTCAGCGCTCTCCCTCCGGACTGTTATAGCGCTGCTCTCTCTCTGTGCTCAGCGCTCTCCCTCCCCGACTGTCTTATAGCGCTGCTCTCTCTCTCGGTGCTCAGCGCTCTCCCTCCCCGACTGTCTTATAGCGCTGCTCTCTCTCGGTGCTCAGCGCTCTCCCCTCCCCGACTGTCTTATAGCGCTGCTCTCTCTCTCTGTGCTCAGCGCTCTCCCTCCCCGACTGTCTTATAGCGCTGCTCTCTCTCGGTGCTCAGCGCTCTCCCTCCCCGACTGTCTTATAGCGCTGCTCTCCCTCCTGGGCTCTCTTATAGCGCTGCTCTCTCTCTGTGCTCAGCGCTCTCCCTCCCCGACTGTCGTATAGCGCTGCTCTCTCTCTGTGCTCAGCGCTCTCCCTCCCCGACTGTCTTATAGCGCTGCTCTCTCTGTGCTCAGCGCTCTCCCTCCCCGACTGTCTTATAGCGCTGCTCTCTCTCTCTGTGCTCAGCGCTCTCCCTCCCCGACTGTCTTATAGCGCTGCTCTCTCTCTCTGTGCTCAGCGCTCTCCCTCCCCGACTGTCTTATAGCGCTGCTCTCTCTCTCTGTGCTCAGCGCTCTCCCTCCCCGACTGTCTTATAGCGCTGCTCTCTCTCGATGCTCAGCGCTCTCCCTCCCGGGCTCTCATAGCGCTGCTCTCTCTCGGTGCTCAGCGCTCTCCCTCCCGGGCTCTCTTATAGCGCTGCCAGCTGACTGATTGTATATCCCATCAGTCAGATGTCTCGGTATATACTGAGACATCTGGAGATGCTGGATATATGAGTGCCAGCTCTGCGGGCTGGGGCTCCATCCTTGTGCTGTGTGTATACACATTACCGCTATATAACTAAGAGTAGTATACAGCTGCTGACCTGCCAGCGTCCGTCTGTCAGTCTGTACAGCAGCAGCGGCTTCTCCGGGATCCCCGATAACACCAACAGGGAGCAGGAGCCGTCCAATGCCACGTCCCAGGGAGCCCGTGGCACAGATATATACTGTGTGTGCAGGAGGCCGGGGCCACGGGAGAACAGGAATATACCAGGAACACTGCGGGAGATACGTTATATACACACACTGCGGGAGATACGTTATATACACACACTGCGGGAGATACGTTATATACACACACTGCGGGAGATACGTTATATACACACACTGCGGGAGATACGTTATATACACACACTGCGGGAGATACGTTATATACACACACTGCGGGAGATACGTTATATACACACACCGCGGGAGATACGTTATATACACACACTGCGGGAGATACGTTATATACACACACTGCGGGAGACACGTTATATACACACACTGCGGGAGACACGTTATATACACACACTGCGGGAGAACAGGAATATACCAGGAACACTGCGGGAGATACGTTATATACACACACTGCGGGAGATACGTTATATACACACACTGCGGGAGACACGTTATATACACACACTGCGGGAGACACGTTATATACACACACTGCGGGAGACACGTTATATACACACACTGCGGGAGACACGTTATATACACACACACTGCGGGAGACACGTTATATACACACACACTGCGGGAGATACGTTATATACACACACTGCGGGAGACACGTTATATACACACACTGCGGGAGACACGTTATATACACACACTGCGGGAGACACGTTATATACACACACTGCGGGAGACACGTTATATACACACACTGCGGGAGATACGTTATATACACACACTGCGGGAGATACGTTATATACACACACTGCGGGAGATACGTTATATACACACACTGCGGGAGATACGTTATATACACACACTGCGGGAGATACGTTATATACACACACTGCGGGAGATACGTTATATACACACACTGCGGGAGATACGTTATATACACACACTGCGGGAGAACAGGAATATACCAGGAACACTGCGGGAGATACGTTATACACACACTGCGGGAGATACGTTATACACACACACTGCGGGAGATACGTTATACACACACACTGCGGGAGATACGTTATACACACACACTGCGGGAGATACGTTATACACACACACTGCGGGAGATACGTTATACACACACACTGCGGGAGATACGTTATACACACACACTGCGGGAGATACGTTATACACACACACTGCGGGAGATACGTTATACACACACACTGCGGGAGATACGTTATACACACACACTGCGGGAGATACGTTATATACACACACTGCGGGAGATACGTTATATACACACACTGCGGGAGACACGTTATACACACACACTGCGGGAGATACGTTATACACACACACTGCGGGAGATACGTTATACACACACACACTGCGGGAGACACGTTATACACACACACTGCGGGAGATACGTTATACACACACACTGCGGGAGATACGTTATACACACACACTGCGGGAGATACGTTATACACACACACTGCGGGAGATACGTTATACACACACACTGCGGGAGATACGTTATACACACACACTGCGGGAGATACGTTATACACACACACTGCGGGAGATACGTTATACACACACACTGCGGGAGATACGTTATACACACACACTGCGGGAGATACGTTATACACACACACTGCGGGAGATACGTTATACACACACACTGCGGGAGATACGTTATACACACACACTGCGGGAGATACGTTATACACACACACTGCGGGAGATACGTTATACACACACACTGCGGGAGATACGTTATACACACACACTGCGGGAGATACGTTATACACACACACTGCGGGAGATACGTTATACACACACACTGCGGGAGATACGTTATACACACACACTGCGGGAGACACGTTATACACACACACTGCGGGAGACACGTTATACACACACACTGCGGGAGACACGTTATACACACACACTGCGGGAGATACGTTATATACACACACTGCGGGAGATACGTTATATACACACACTGCGGGAGATACGTTATATACACACACTGCGGGAGATACGTTATATACACACACTGCGGGAGATACGTTATATACACACACTGCGGGAGATACGTTATATACACACACTGCGGGAGATACGTTATATACACACACTGCGGGAGATACGTTACATACACACACTGCGGGAGATACGTTACATACACACACTGCGGGAGATACGTTATATACAGTACACACACTGCGGGAGATACGTTATATACACACACTGCGGGAGATACGTTATATACACACACTGCGGGAGATACGTTATATACACACACTGCGGGAGATACGTTATATACACACACTGCGGGAGATACGTTATAGATATGTATATTGAAAAAAGGCAAGGATTATTTAGCCACGTGTGATGTCCCTTCACTGTACACGGTCAAATCTTGAGCACGGGTGTTCAGCAGCCCAATATTTTTTACATTTGGAAGACCCTTACACGGATACACAGAGAATTTATTATCACTTTGATCAAATTCACTTTAACACAATATGTTTCGGTTTAATGAAGAAATATTTTTACAGATTAAAGGCACGGCGATGGGCATGAGGTTTGCACCTAGCTATGCTAATTTGTTGGTGGGAGTGTCATGAGAGGGGGTGCCAGGCCAGAAATAAAGGGGTCACACCCAGCTGCCCCCCTAACTCATGTTGGGACAGGAGGGGTTAATGTATGACCTGTATAGGATAACCTGTATTCCCCTCTAACATCTGTCTTTGTCCCAGGTTATAGCTGCAAGTCTCTGCAGCCCTTTATTTTTATATTGTGTATACCCAAATCAGGTCGGGAGGGAAAGGATTAACTGTATTGTGTGTATAATCCTGTGTTCCCTTCCCTGACATTTTCTGCCCCGGTTTGCAGTGTCAAAAATGCAGCTACTCTATGTCTCAGGGGTTAAAACCATGGATGTCTATGGGATTTTTAAAACGACCTGATGAGGGCGGTTTTTTACTTCAATAGGTGGCGCTGTCCCATTGAAGTCAATGGCGCCATAGGTTAACATGGATTCCTGGTAAGCGTTACTAGAAGGCTGTGTAATGTAAGGTATTCCCTATGTGTGATTTAAGGTATTCCCTATGTGTGATTTAAGGTATTCCCTATGTGTGATTTAAGGTATTCCCTATGTGTGATGTAAGGTATTCCCTACGTGTGATGTAAGGTATTCCCTATGTGTAATGTAAGGTATTCCCTATGTGTGATTTAAGGTATTCCCTATGTGTGATGTAAGGTATTCCCTATGTGTAATGTAAGGTATTCCCTATGTGTAATGTAAGGTATTCCCTATGTGTAATGTAAGGTATTCCCTATGTGTGATTTAAGGTATTCCCTACGTGTAAGGTAAGGTATTCCCTATGTGTAATGTAAGGTATTCCCTATGTGTGATGTAAGGTATTCCCTATGTGTAATGTAAGGTATTCCCTATGTGTGATGTAAGGTATTCCCTATGTGTGATGTAAGGTATTCCCTATGTGTAATGTAAGGTATTCCCTATGTGTAATGTAAGGTATTCCCTACGTGTGATTTAAGGTATTCCCTATGTGTGATGTAAGGTATTCCCTATGTGTAATGTAAGGTATTCCCTACGTGTAATGTAAGGTATTCCCTACGTGTAATGTAAGGTATTCCCTACGTGTAATGTAAGGTATTCCCTATGTGTAATGTAAGGTATTCCCTGTGTGTAATGTAAGGTATTCCCTATGTGTGATGTAAGGTATTCCCTACGTGTAATGTAAGGTATTCCCTGTGTGTAATGTAAGGTATTCCCTATGTGTGATTTAAGGTATTCCCTATGTGTGATGTAAGGTATTCCCTATGTGTGATTTAAGGTATTCCCTATGTGTGATTTAAGGTATTCCCTATGTGTGATGTAAGGTATTCCCTACGTGTAAGGTAAGGTATTCCCTACGTGTAATGTAAGGTATTCCCTATGTGTGATGTAAGGTATTCCCTATGTGTGATGTAAGGTATTCCCTACGTGTGATGTAAGGTATTCCCTACGTGTAAGGTAAGGTATTCCCTATGTGTGATGTAAGGTATTCCCTATGTGTAATGTAAGGTATTCCCTATGTGTGATGTAAGGTATTCCCTATGTGTAATGTAAGGTATTCCCTATGTGTGATGTAAGGTATTCCCTATGTGTGATGTAAGGTATTCCCTATGTGTGATGTAAGGTATTCCCTACGTGTAATGTAAGGTATTCCCTATGTGTGATTTAAGGTATTCCCTATGTGTGATGTAAGGTATTCCCTATGTGTAATGTAAGGTATTCCCTACGTGTGATGTAAGGTATTCCCTATGTGTGATGTAAGGTATTCCCTGTGTGTAATGTAAGGTATTCCCTACGTGTGATGTAAGGTATTCCCTACGTGTAATGTAAGGTATTCCCTATGTGTGATGTAAGGTATTCCCTATGTGTGATGTAAGGTATTCCCTACGTGTAATGTAAGGTATTCCCTACGTGTGATGTAAGGTATTCCCTACGTGTAATGTAAGGTATTCCCTATGTGTGATGTAAGGTATTCCCTATGTGTGATGTAAGGTATTCCCTATGTGTAATGTAAGGTATTCCCTATGTGTGATGTAAGGTATTCCCTATGTGTGATGTAAGGTATTCCCTATGTGTAATGTAAGGTATTCCCTATGTGTGATGTAAGGTATTCCCTATGTGTAATGTAAGGTATTCCCTATGTGTGATGTAAGGTATTCCCTACGTGTAATGTAAGGCATTCCCTATGTGTAATGTAAGGTATTCCCTATGTGTGATGTAAGGTATTCCCTATGTGTGATGTAAGGTATTCCCTACGTGTAATGTAAGGTATTCCCTATGTGTAATGTAAGGCATTCCCTATGTGTAATGTAAGGTATTCCCTACGTGTAATGTAAGGTATTCCCTACGTGTAATGTAAGGTATTCCCTACGTGTAATGTAAGGTATTCCCTATGTGTAATGTAAGGTATTCCCTACGTGTGATGTAAGGTATTCCCTATGTGTGATGTAAGGTATTCCCTATGTGTGATGTAAGGCATTCCCTACGTGTGATGTAAGGTATTCCCTACGTGTGATGTAAGGTATTCCCTACGTGTGATGTAAGGTATTCCCTATGTGTAATGTAAGGTATTCCCTATGTGTAATGTAAGGTATTCCCTATGTGTGATTTAAGGTATTCCCTGTGTGTAATGTAAGGTATTCCCTATGTGTGATGTAAGGTATTCCCTATGTGTGATGTAAGGTATTCCCTACGTGTAATGTAAGGTATTCCCTACGTGTAATGTAAGGCATTCCCTATGTGTGATGTAAGGTATTCCCTACGTGTAATGTAAGGTATTCCCTACGTGTAATGTAAGGTATTCCCTATGTGTAATGTAAGGTATTCCCTATGTGTGATGTAAGGTATTCCCTATGTGTGATGTAAGGCATTCCCTATGTGTGATGTAAGGTATTCCCTACGTGTAATGTAAGGCATTCCCTATGTGTAATGTAAGGTATTCCCTACGTGTAATGTAAGGTATTCCCTATGTGTGATGTAAGGTATTCCTTACGTGTAATGTAAGGCATTCCCTATGTGTAATGTAAGGTATTCCCTATGTGTAAGGTAAGGTATTCCCTATGTGTGATGTAAGGTATTCCCTACGTGTAATGTAAGGTATTCCCTACGTGTAATGTAAGGCATTCCCTATGTGTGATGTAAGGTATTCCCTATGTGTGATGTAAGGTATTCCCTACGTGTAATGTAAGGTATTCCCTATGTGTAATGTAAGGTATTCCCTACGTGTAATGTAAGGTATTCCCTATGTGTAATGTAAGGTATTCCCTACGTGTGATGTAAGGTATTCCCTATGTGTGATGTAAGGTATTCCCTATGTGTGATGTAAGGCATTCCCTACGTGTGATGTAAGGTATTCCCTACGTGTGATGTAAGGTATTCCCTACGTGTGATGTAAGGTATTCCCTATGTGTAATGTAAGGTATTCCCTATGTGTAATGTAAGGTATTCCCTATGTGTGATTTAAGGTATTCCCTACGTGTAATGTAAGGTATTCCCTATGTGTGATGTAAGGTATTCCCTATGTGTGATGTAAGGTATTCCCTACGTGTAATGTAAGGTATTCCCTATGTGTAATGTAAGGTATTCCCTATGTGTGATTTAAGGTATTCCCTACGTGTAATGTAAGGTATTCCCTATGTGTGATTTAAGGTATTCCCTACGTGTAATGTAAGGTATTCCCTATGTGTGATGTAAGGTATTCCCTATGTGTGATGTAAGGTATTCCCTATGTGTGATGTAAGGTATTCCCTGTGTGTAATGTAAGGTATTCCCTATGTGTGATGTAAGGTATTCCCTACGTGTAATGTAAGGTATTCCCTACGTGTGATGTAAGGTATTCCCTACGTGTAATGTAAGGTATTCCCTGTGTGTAATGTAAGGTATTCCCTATGTGTGATGTAAGGTATTCCCTACGTGTAATGTAAGGTATTCCCTATGTGTGATGTAAGGTATTCCCTGTGTGTAAGGTATTCCCTATGTGTGATGTAAGGTATTCCCTACGTGTGATGTAAGGTATTCCCTATGTGTAATGTAAGGTATTCCCTACGTGTGATGTAAGGTATTCCCTACGTGTAATGTAAGGTATTCCCTATGTGTAATGTAAGGTATTCCCTATGTGTGATTTAAGGTATTCCCTGTGTGTAAGGTAAGGCATTCCCTATGTGTGATGTAAGGTATTCCCTACGTGTAATGTAAGGTATTCCCTATGTGTGATGTAAGGTATTCCCTATGTGTGATGTAAGGTATTCCCTACGTGTGATGTAAGGTATTCCCTATGTGTGATGTAAGGTATTCCCTACGTGTAATGTAAGGTATTCCCTACGTGTGATGTAAGGTATTCCCTACGTGTGATGTAAGGTATTCCCTGTGTGTAATGTAAGGTATTCCCTATGTGTAATGTAAGGTATTCCCTACGTGTGATGTAAGGCATTCCCTACGTGTAATGTAAGGTATTCCCTACGTGTGATGTAAGGCATTCCCTATGTGTAATGTAAGGTATTCCCTATGTGTAATGTAAGGTATTCCCTATGTGTGATGTAAGGTATTCCCTACGTGTAATGTAAGGTATTCCCTATGTGTGATGTAAGGTATTCCCTACGTGTGATGTAAGGTATTCCCTATGTGTGATGTAAGGTATTCCCTACGTGTAATGTAAGGTATTCCCTATGTGTAATGTAAGGTATTCCCTATGTGTGATTTAAGGTATTCCCTACGTGTAATGTAAGGTATTCCCTGTGTGTAATGTAAGGTATTCCCTATGTGTGATGTAAGGTATTCCCTACGTGTGATGTAAGGTATTCCCTGTGTGTAATGTAAGGTATTCCCTATGTGTAATGTAAGGTATTCCCTACGTGTGATGTAAGGCATTCCCTACGTGTAATGTAAGGTATTCCCTACGTGTGATGTAAGGCATTCCCTATGTGTAATGTAAGGTATTCCCTATGTGTAATGTAAGGTATTCCCTACGTGTGTAATGTAAGGTATTCCCTATGTGTAATGTAAGGTATTCCCTATGTGTAATGTAAGGTATTCCCTATGTGTGATGTAAGGTATTCCCTACGTGTGATGTAAGGTATTCCCTATGTGTAATGTAAGGTATTCCCTATGTGTAATGTAAGGTATTCCCTACGTGTGATGTAAGGTATTCCCTACGTGTAATGTAAGGTATTCCCTACGTGTAATGTAAGGTATTCCCTACGTGTAATGTAAGGTATTCCCTATGTGTGATGTAAGGTATTCCCTATGTGTGATGTAAGGTATTCCCTATGTGTGATGTAAGGTATTCCCTATGTGTAATGTAAGGCATTCCCTACGTGTGATGTAAGGTATTCCCTACGTGTAATGTAAGGTATTCCCTGTGTGTGATGTAAGGTATTCCCTGTGTGTAATGTAAGGTATTCCCTATGTGTGATGTAAGGTATTCCCTATGTGTGATGTAAGGTATTCCCTATGTGTGATGTAAGGTATTCCCTACGTGTGATGTAAGGTATTCCCTATGTGTGATGTAAGGTATTCCCTATGTGTGATTTAAGGTATTCCCTATGTGTAATGTAAGGTATTCCCTATGTGTAATGTAAGGTATTCCCTATGTGTAATGTAAGGTATTCCCTATGTGTGATGTAAGGTATTCCCTACGTGTAATGTAAGGTATTCCCTATGTGTAATGTAAGGTATTCCCTACGTGTGATGTAAGGTATTCCCTGTGTGTAATGTAAGGTATTCCCTATGTGTAATGTAAGGTATTCCCTATGTGTGATGTAAGGTATTCCCTACGTGTGATGTAAGGTATTCCCTATGTGTAATGTAAGGTATTCCCTACGTGTGATGTAAGGTATTCCCTACGTGTGATGTAAGGTATTCCCTACGTGTAATGTAAGGTATTCCCTATGTGTAATGTAAGGTATTCCCTATGTGTGATGTAAGGTATTCCCTACGTGTAATGTAAGGTATTCCCTACGTGTGATGTAAGGTATTCCCTACGTGTAATGTAAGGTATTCCCTATGTGTAATGTAAGGTATTCCCTATGTGTGATGTAAGGTATTCCCTATGTGTGATGTAAGGTATTCCCTACGTGTAATGTAAGGTATTCCCTATGTGTAATGTAAGGTATTCCCTATGTGTAATGTAAGGTATTCCCTACGTGTAATGTAAGGTATTCCCTATGTGTAATGTAAGGTATTCCCTATGTGTAATGTAAGGTATTCCCTACGTGTGATGTAAGGTATTCCCTATGTGTAATGTAAGGTATTCCCTATGTGTAATGTAAGGTATTCCCTACGTGTGATGTAAGGTATTCCCTATGTGTGATGTAAGGTATTCCCTATGTGTGATGTAAGGTATTCCCTATGTGTGATGTAAGGTATTCCCTATGTGTGATGTAAGGTATTCCCTACGTGTAATGTAAGGTATTCCCTATGTGTGATGTAAGGTATTCCCTACGTGTGATGTAAGGTATTCCCTATGTGTGATTTAAGGTATTCCCTATGTGTGATTTAAGGTATTCCCTATGTGTGATGTAAGGTATTCCCTATGTGTGATTTAAGGTATTCCCTATGTGTGATGTAAGGTATTCCCTACGTGTAATGTAAGGTATTCCCTATGTGTAATGTAAGGTATTCCCTGTGTGTGATGTAAGGTATTCCCTGTGTGTAATGTAAGGTATTCCCTATGTGTGATGTAAGGTATTCCCTATGTGTGATTTAAGGTATTCCCTATGTGTGATGTAAGGTATTCCCTATGTGTGATTTAAGGTATTCCCTATGTGTAATGTAAGGTATTCCCTACGTGTGATGTAAGGTATTCCCTATGTGTAATGTAAGGTATTCCCTATGTGTGATTTAAGGTATTCCCTACGTGTAATGTAAGGTATTCCCTACGTGTGATGTAAGGTATTCCCTATGTGTGATGTAAGGTATTCCCTATGTGTAATGTAAGGTATTCCCTATGTGTAATGTAAGGTATTCCCTATGTGTAATGTAAGGTATTCCCTACGTGTGATGTAAGGTATTCCCTATGTGTAATGTAAGGTATTCCCTACGTGTGATGTAAGGTATTCCCTATGTGTAATGTAAGGTATTCCCTATGTGTGATGTAAGGTATTCCCTATGTGTGATGTAAGGTATTCCCTATGTGTAATGTAAGGTATTCCCTATGTGTAATGTAAGGTATTCCCTACGTGTGATGTAAGGTATTCCCTATGTGTAATGTAAGGTATTCCCTATGTGTGATGTAAGGTATTCCCTACGTGTGATGTAAGGTATTCCCTATGTGTGATGTAAGGTATTCCCTACGTGTGATGTAAGGTATTCCCTATGTGTAATGTAAGGTATTCCCTATGTGTGATGTAAGGTATTCCCTACGTGTAATGTAAGGCATTCCCTATGTGTGATGTAAGGTATTCCCTATGTGTAATGTAAGGTATTCCCTACGTGTGATGTAAGGTATTCCCTATGTGTAATGTAAGGTATTCCCTATGTGTGATGTAAGCTATTCCCTATGTGTAATGTAAGGTATTCCCTACGTGTAAGGTAAGGTATTCCCTACGTGTGATGTAAGGTATTCCCTACGTGTAATGTAAGGTATTCCCTATGTGTAATGTAAGGTATTCCCTACGTGTGATGTAAGGTATTCCCTATGTGTAATGTAAGGTATTCCCTATGTGTAATGTAAGGTATTCCCTATGTGTGATGTAAGGTATTCCCTATGTGTAATGTAAGGTATTCCCTATGTGTGATTTAAGGTATTCCCTATGTGTGATGTAAGGTATTCCCTATGTGTGATGTAAGGTATTCCCTATGTGTGATGTAAGGTATTCCCTACGTGTAATGTAAGGTATTCCCTATGTGTAATGTAAGGTATTCCCTACGTGTGATGTAAGGTATTCCCTATGTGTAATGTAAGGTATTCCCTATGTGTAATGTAAGGTATTCCCTATGTGTGATGTAAGGTATTCCCTATGTGTAATGTAAGGTATTCCCTATGTGTGATTTAAGGTATTCCCTATGTGTGATGTAAGGTATTCCCTATGTGTAATGTAAGGTATTCCCTACGTGTGATGTAAGGTATTCCCTACGTGTAATGTAAGGTATTCCCTATGTGTGATGTAAGGTATTCCCTATGTGTGATGTAAGGTATTCCCTATGTGTGATGTAAGGTATTCCCTATGTGTGATGTAAGGTATTCCCTATGTGTAATGTAAGGTATTCCCTACGTGTGATGTAAGGTATTCCCTACGTGTAATGTAAGGTATTCCCTATGTGTGATGTAAGGTATTCCCTATGTGTGATGTAAGGTATTCCCTATGTGTGATGTAAGGTATTCCCTATGTGTGATGTAAGGTATTCCCTACGTGTAATGTAAGGTATTCCCTATGTGTGATGTAAGGTATTCCCTATGTGTAATGTAAGGTATTCCCTACGTGTGATGTAAGGTATTCAATATGTGTGATTTAAGGTATTCCCTATGTGTGATGTAAGGTATTCCCTATGTGTAATGTAAGGTATTCCCTGTGTGTGATGTAAGGTATTCCCTACGTGTGATGTAAGGTATTCCCTATGTGTAATGTAAGGTATTCCCTATGTGTAATGTAAGGTATTCCCTATGTGTGATTTAAGGTATTCCCTATGTGTGATGTAAGGTATTCCCTACGTGTGATGTAAGGTATTCCCTACGTGTAATGTAAGGTATTCCCTACGTGTAATGTAAGGTATTCCCTATGTGTAATGTAAGGTATTCCCTACGTGTGATGTAAGGTATTCCCTATGTGTAATGTAAGGTATTCCCTATGTGTAATGTAAGGTATTCCCTATGTGTGATGTAAGGTATTCCCTACGTGTAATGTAAGGTATTCCCTACGTGTAATGTAAGGTATTCCCTACGTGTAATGTAAGGTATTCCCTATGTGTAATGTAAGGTATTCCCTATGTGTGATGTAAGGTATTCCCTACGTGTAATGTAAGGTATTCCCTACGTGTGATGTAAGGTATTCCCTACGTGTGATGTAAGGTATTCCCTATGTGTGATGTAAGGTATTCCCTATGTGTAATGTAAGGTATTCCCTATGTGTGATTTAAGGTATTCCCTATGTGTGATGTAAGGTATTCCCTATGTGTAATGTAAGGCATTCCCTACGTGTGATGTAAGGTATTCCCTACGTGTAATGTAAGGTATTCCCTATGTGTGATGTAAGGTATTCCCTATGTGTGATGTAAGGTATTCCCTATGTGTGATGTAAGGTATTCCCTATGTGTGATGTAAGGTATTCCCTACGTGTGATGTAAGGTATTCCCTATGTGTGATGTAAGGTATTCCCTATGTGTGATTTAAGGTATTCCCTATGTGTGATGTAAGGTATTCCCTACGTGTAATGTAAGGTATTCCCTATGTGTAATGTAAGGTATTCCCTACGTGTGATGTAAGGTATTCCCTGTGTGTAATGTAAGGTATTCCCTATGTGTAATGTAAGGTATTCCCTATGTGTAATGTAAGGTATTCCCTATGTGTGATGTAAGGTATTCCCTACGTGTGATGTAAGGTATTCCCTACGTGTGATGTAAGGTATTCCCTATGTGTAATGTAAGGTATTCCCTACGTGTGATGTAAGGTATTCCCTACGTGTGATGTAAGGTATTCCCTATGTGTGATGTAAGGTAAGGTATTCCCTATGTGTAATGTAAGGTATTCCCTACGTGTAATGTAAGGTATTCCCTATGTGTAATGTAAGGTATTCCCTATGTGTGATGTAAGGTATTCCCTACGTGTAATGTAAGGTATTCCCTATGTGTAATGTAAGGTATTCCCTATGTGTAATGTAAGGTATTCCCTATGTGTGATGTAAGGTATTCCCTATGTGTGATGTAAGGTATTCCCTACGTGTAATGTAAGGTATTCCCTATGTGTGATGTAAGGTATTCCCTACGTGTGATGTAAGGTATTCCCTACGTGTAATGTAAGGTATTCCCTATGTGTAATGTAAGGTATTCCCTATGTGTAATGTAAGGTATTCCCTATGTGTAATGTAAGGTATTCCCTATGTGTGATGTAAGGTATTCCCTATGTGTGATTTAAGGTATTCCCTATGTGTGATGTAAGGTATTCCCTATGTGTGATTTAAGGTATTCCCTATGTGTAATGTAAGGTATTCCCTACGTGTGATGTAAGGTATTCCCTATGTGTAATGTAAGGTATTCCCTATGTGTGATTTAAGGTATTCCCTACGTGTAATGTAAGGTATTCCCTACGTGTGATGTAAGGTATTCCCTATGTGTGATGTAAGGTATTCCCTATGTGTAATGTAAGGTATTCCCTATGTGTAATGTAAGGTATTCCCTATGTGTAATGTAAGGTATTCCCTACGTGTGATGTAAGGTATTCCCTATGTGTAATGTAAGGTATTCCCTACGTGTGATGTAAGGTATTCCCTATGTGTAATGTAAGGTATTCCCTATGTGTGATGTAAGGTATTCCCTATGTGTGATGTAAGGTATTCCCTATGTGTAATGTAAGGTATTCCCTATGTGTAATGTAAGGTATTCCCTACGTGTGATGTAAGGTATTCCCTATGTGTAATGTAAGGTATTCCCTATGTGTGATGTAAGGTATTCCCTACGTGTGATGTAAGGTATTCCCTATGTGTAATGTAAGGTATTCCCTATGTGTGATGTAAGGTATTCCCTACGTGTGATGTAAGGTATTCCCTATGTGTAATGTAAGGTATTCCCTATGTGTGATGTAAGGTATTCCCTACGTGTGATGTAAGGTATTCCCTATGTGTAATGTAAGGTATTCCCTACGTGTGATGTAAGGTATTCCCTATGTGTAATGTAAGGTATTCCCTATGTGTGATGTAAGCTATTCCCTATGTGTAATGTAAGGTATTCCCTACGTGTAAGGTAAGGTATTCCCTACGTGTGATGTAAGGTATTCCCTACGTGTAATGTAAGGTATTCCCTATGTGTAATGTAAGGTATTCCCTACGTGTGATGTAAGGTATTCCCTATGTGTAATGTAAGGTATTCCCTACGTGTAAGGTAAGGTATTCCCTATGTGTGATGTAAGGTATTCCCTATGTGTAATGTAAGGTATTCCCTATGTGTGATGTAAGGTATTCCCTATGTGTAATGTAAGGTATTCCCTATGTGTGATTTAAGGTATTCCCTATGTGTGATGTAAGGTATTCCCTATGTGTGATGTAAGGTATTCCCTATGTGTAATGTAAGGTATTCCCTACGTGTGATGTAAGGTATTCCCTACGTGTAATGTAAGGTATTCCCTATGTGTGATGTAAGGTATTCCCTATGTGTGATGTAAGGTATTCCCTATGTGTGATGTAAGGTATTCCCTATGTGTGATGTAAGGTATTCCCTATGTGTAATGTAAGGTATTCCCTACGTGTGATGTAAGGTATTCCCTACGTGTAATGTAAGGTATTCCCTATGTGTGATGTAAGGTATTCCCTATGTGTGATGTAAGGTATTCCCTATGTGTGATGTAAGGTATTCCCTATGTGTGATGTAAGGTATTCCCTACGTGTAATGTAAGGTATTCCCTATGTGTGATGTAAGGTATTCCCTATGTGTAATGTAAGGTATTCCCTACGTGTGATGTAAGGTATTCAATATGTGTGATTTAAGGTATTCCCTATGTGTGATTTAAGGTATTCCCTATGTGTGATGTAAGGTATTCCCTACGTGTGATGTAAGGTATTCCCTATGTGTAATGTAAGGTATTCCCTATGTGTAATGTAAGGTATTCCCTATGTGTGATTTAAGGTATTCCCTATGTGTGATGTAAGGTATTCCCTACGTGTGATGTAAGGTATTCCCTACGTGTAATGTAAGGTATTCCCTACGTGTAATGTAAGGTATTCCCTATGTGTAATGTAAGGTATTCCCTACGTGTGATGTAAGGTATTCCCTATGTGTAATGTAAGGTATTCCCTATGTGTAATGTAAGGTATTCCCTATGTGTGATGTAAGGTATTCCCTACGTGTAATGTAAGGTATTCCCTACGTGTGATGTAAGGTATTCCCTATGTGTAATGTAAGGTATTCCCTATGTGTGATTTAAGGTATTCCCTATGTGTAATGTAAGGTATTCCCTATGTGTGATGTAAGGTATTCCCTACGTGTAATGTAAGGTATTCCCTACGTGTGATGTAAGGTATTCCCTACGTGTGATGTAAGGTATTCCCTATGTGTGATGTAAGGTATTCCCTATGTGTAATGTAAGGTATTCCCTATGTGTGATTTAAGGTATTCCCTATGTGTGATGTAAGGTATTCCCTATGTGTGATGTAAGGTATTCCCTACGTGTAATGTAAGGTATTCCCTATGTGTGATTTAAGGTATTCCCTATGTGTGATGTAAGGTATTCCCTACGTGTAATGTAAGGTATTCCCTATGTGTGATGTAAGGTATTCCCTATGTGTGATGTAAGGTATTCCCTACGTGTAATGTAAGGTATTCCCTATGTGTGATGTAAGGTATTCCCTACGTGTAATGTAAGGTATTCCCTATGTGTGATTTAAGGTATTCCCTATGTGTAAGGTAAGGTATTCCCTATGTGTAATGTAAGGTATTCCCTATGTGTAATGTAAGGTATTCCCTATGTGTGATGTAAGGTATTCCCTATGTGTGATGTAAGGTATTCCCTATGTGTAATGTAAGGTATTCCCTGTGTGTGATGTAAGGTATTCCCTACGTGTAAGGTATTCCCTATGTGTGATGTAAGGTATTCCCTACGTGTAATGTAAGGTATTCCCTATGTGTGATGTAAGGTATTCCCTATGTGTGATGTAAGGTATTCCCTACGTGTAATGTAAGGTATTCCCTATGTGTGATGTAAGGTATTCCCTACGTGTAATGTAAGGTATTCCCTATGTGTGATTTAAGGTATTCCCTATGTGTAAGGTAAGGTATTCCCTATGTGTAATGTAAGGTATTCCCTATGTGTGATGTAAGGTATTCCCTATGTGTGATGTAAGGTATTCCCTATGTGTGATGTAAGGTATTCCCTGTGTGTGATGTAAGGTATTCCCTATGTGTGATTTAAGGTATTCCCTACGTGTAATGTAAGGTATTCCCTACGTGTAATGTAAGGTATTCCCTATGTGTAATGTAAGGTATTCCCTATGTGTGATGTAAGGTATTCCCTATGTGTGATGTAAGGTATTCCCTACGTGTAATGTAAGGTATTCCCTATGTGTGATGTAAGGTATTCCCTACGTGTAATGTAAGGTATTCCCTACGTGTAATGTAAGGTATTCCCTATGTGTGATGTAAGGTATTCCCTACGTGTAATGTAAGGTATTCCCTATGTGTGATGTAAGGTATTCCCTACGTGTAATGTAAGGTATTCCCTATGTGTAATGTAAGGTATTCCCTACGTGTGATGTAAGGTATTCCCTACGTGTAATGTAAGGTATTCCCTATGTGTGATGTAAGGTATTCCCTATGTGTAATGTAAGGTATTCCCTACGTGTGATGTAAGGTATTCCCTATGTGTGATGTAAGGTATTCCCTATGTGTAATGTAAGGTATTCCCTACGTGTGATGTAAGGTATTCCCTACGTGTGATGTAAGGTATTCCCTACGTGTAATGTAAGGTATTCCCTATGTGTGATGTAAGGTATTCCCTACGTGTAATGTAAGGTATTCCCTATGTGTAATGTAAGGTATTCCCTATGTGTAATGTAAGGTATTCCCTATGTGTGATGTAAGGTATTCCCTATGTGTGATGTAAGGTATTCCCTATGTGTAATGTAAGGTATTCCCTGTGTGTAATGTAAGGTATTCCCTATGTGTGATGTAAGGTATTCCCTACGTGTAATGTAAGGTATTCCCTGTGTGTAATGTAAGGTATTCCCTATGTGTGATGTAAGGTATTCCCTGTGTGTAAGGTAAGGTATTCCCTATGTGTAATGTAAGGTATTCCCTACGTGTAATGTAAGGTATTCCCTATGTGTGATGTAAGGTATTCCCTATGTGTGATGTAAGGTATTCCCTATGTGTAATGTAAGGTATTCCCTACGTGTGATGTAAGGTATTCCCTATGTGTAATGTAAGGTATTCCCTACGTGTGATGTAAGGTATTCCCTATGTGTAATGTAAGGTATTCCCTATGTGTGATGTAAGGTATTCCCTATGTGTGATGTAAGGTATTCCCTATGTGTGATGTAAGGTATTCCCTACGTGTAATGTAAGGTATTCCCTACGTGTGATGTAAGGTATTCCCTACGTGTAATGTAAGGTATTCCCTATGTGTAATGTAAGGTATTCCCTACGTGTGATGTAAGGTATTCCCTATGTGTGATGTAAGGTATTCCCTATGTGTGATGTAAGGTATTCCCTACGTGTAATGTAAGGTATTCCCTATGTGTGATGTAAGGTATTCCCTACGTGTAATGTAAGGTATTCCCTACGTGTGATGTAAGGTATTCCCTACGTGTAATGTAAGGTATTCCCTATGTGTGATGTAAGGTATTCCCTATGTGTGATGTAAGGTATTCCCTATGTGTGATGTAAGGTATTCCCTACGTGTAATGTAAGGTATTCCCTACGTGTAATGTAAGGTATTCCCTGTGTGTAATGTAAGGTATTCCCTATGTGTAATGTAAGGTATTCCCTACGTGTGATGTAAGGTATTCCCTACGTGTAATGTAAGGTATTCCCTACGTGTAATGTAAGGTATTCCCTATGTGTAATGTAAGGTATTCCCTATGTGTGATGTAAGGTATTCCCTATGTGTGATGTAAGGTATTCCCTATGTGTGATGTAAGGTATTCCCTACGTGTAATGTAAGGTATTCCCTATGTGTAATGTAAGGTATTCCCTATGTGTAATGTAAGGTATTCCCTATGTGTAATGTAAGGTATTCCCTATGTGTGATGTAAGGTATTCCCTATGTGTAATGTAAGGTATTCCCTATGTGTGATGTAAGGTATTCCCTATGTGTGATGTAAGGTATTCCCTACGTGTGATGTAAGGTATTCCCTATGTGTGATGTAAGGTATTCCCTATGTGTAAGGTAAGGTATTCCCTACGTGTGATGTAAGGTATTCCCTACGTGTAATGTAAGGTATTCCCTATGTGTGATGTAAGGTATTCCCTACGTGTGATGTAAGGTATTCCCTATGTGTGATTTAAGGTATTCCCTATGTGTGATTTAAGGTATTCCCTATGTGTGATTTAAGGTATTCCCTATGTGTGATGTAAGGTATTCCCTACGTGTGATGTAAGGTATTCCCTATGTGTAATGTAAGGTATTCCCTATGTGTAATGTAAGGTATTCCCTATGTGTGATGTAAGGTATTCCCTATGTGTGATGTAAGGTATTCCCTATGTGTAATGTAAGGTATTCCCTATGTGTAATGTAAGGTATTCCCTATGTGTGATGTAAGGTATTCCCTATGTGTAATGTAAGGTATTCCCTACGTGTAATGTAAGGTATTCCCTATGTGTAATGTAAGGTATTCCCTATGTGTGATTTAAGGTATTCCCTACGTGTAATGTAAGGTATTCCCTATGTGTGATGTAAGGTATTCCCTATGTGTGATGTAAGGTATTCCCTATGTGTGATGTAAGGTATTCCCTACGTGTAATGTAAGGTATTCCCTATGTGTGATGTAAGGTATTCCCTATGTGTGATGTAAGGTATTCCCTATGTGTGATGTAAGGTATTCCCTGTGTGTAATGTAAGGTATTCCCTACGTGTAATGTAAGGTATTCCCTACGTGTAATGTAAGGTATTCCCTATGTGTAATGTAAGGCATTCCCTACGTGTGATGTAAGGTATTCCCTGTGTGTAATGTAAGGCATTCCCTACGTGTGATGTAAGGTATTCCCTACGTGTGATGTAAGGTATTCCCTATGTGTAATGTAAGGTATTCCCTATGTGTAATGTAAGGTATTCCCTATGTGTGATGTAAGGTATTCCCTACGTGTAATGTAAGGTATTCCCTACGTGTGATGTAAGGTATTCCCTATGTGTAATGTAAGGTATTCCCTATGTGTGATGTAAGGTATTCCCTACGTGTAATGTAAGGTATTCCCTGTGTGTAATGTAAGGTATTCCCTATGTGTGATGTAAGGTATTCCCTATGTGTGATGTAAGGTATTCCCTACGTGTGATGTAAGGCATTCCCTATGTGTGATGTAAGGTATTCCCTATGTGTGATGTAAGGTATTCCCTATGTGTAATGTAAGGTATTCCCTACGTGTAATGTAAGGCATTCCCTATGTGTGATGTAAGGTATTCCCTGTGTGTAATGTAAGGCATTCCCTATGTGTGATGTAAGGTATTCCCTGTGTGTGATGTAAGGTATTCCCTACGTGTAATGTAAGGTATTCCCTACGTGTGATGTAAGGTATTCCCTACGTGTGATGTAAGGTATTCCCTATGTGTAATGTAAGGTATTCCCTACGTGTAATGTAAGGTATTCCCTACGTGTAATGTAAGGCATTCCCTATGTGTGATGTAAGGTATTCCCTACGTGTGATGTAAGGTATTCCCTACGTGTAATGTAAGGTATTCCCTACGTGTGATGTAAGGTATTCCCTATGTGTAATGTAAGGTATTCCCTACGTGTAATGTAAGGTATTCCCTATGTGTAATGTAAGGTATTCCCTGTGTGTGATGTAAGGTATTCCCTATGTGTGATGTAAGGTATTCCCTATGTGTAATGTAAGGTATTCCCTATGTGTAATGTAAGGTATTCCCTATGTGTAATGTAAGGTATTCCCTATGTGTAATGTAAGGTATTCCCTATGTGTGATGTAAGGCATTCCCTATGTGTGATGTAAGGTATTCCCTGTGTGTAATGTAAGGCATTCCCTACGTGTGATGTAAGGTATTCCCTACGTGTGATGTAAGGTATTCCCTATGTGTAATGTAAGGTATTCCCTATGTGTGATGTAAGGTATTCCCTATGTGTGATGTAAGGTATTCCCTATGTGTAATGTAAGGTATTCCCTATGTGTAATGTAAGGTATTCCCTATGTGTGATGTAAGGTATTCCCTACGTGTAATGTAAGGTATTCCCTATGTGTAATGTAAGGTATTCCCTATGTGTGATGTAAGGTATTCCCTATGTGTGATGTAAGGTATTCCCTATGTGTAATGTAAGGTATTCCCTATGTGTAATGTAAGGTATTCCCTATGTGTAATGTAAGGTATTCCCTATGTGTAATGTAAGGTATTCCCTATGTGTAATGTAAGGTATTCCCTATGTGTGATGTAAGGTATTCCCTGTGTGTGATGTAAGGTATTCCCTACGTGTAATGTAAGGTATTCCCTACGTGTAATGTAAGGTATTCCCTACGTGTAATGTAAGGTATTCCCTGTGTGTAATGTAAGGTATTCCCTATGTGTGATGTAAGGTATTCCCTATGTGTAATGTAAGGTATTCCCTACGTGTGATGTAAGGTATTCCCTATGTGTGATTTAAGGTATTCCCTGTGTGTAATGTAAGGTATTCCCTATGTGTGATGTAAGGTATTCCCTATGTGTGATGTAAGGCATTCCCTATGTGTGATGTAAGGTATTCCCTATGTGTAATGTAAGGTATTCCCTATGTGTAATGTAAGGTATTCCCTATGTGTAATGTAAGGCATTCCCTATGTGTGATGTAAGGTATTCCCTACGTGTGATGTAAGGTATTCCCTACGTGTGATGTAAGGTATTCCCTATGTAATGTAAGGTATTCCCTACGTGTGATGTAAGGTATTCCCTATGTGTGATGTAAGGTATTCCCTATGTGTGATGTAAGGTATTCCCTACGTGTAATGTAAGGTATTCCCTATGTGTAATGTAAGGTATTCCCTATGTGTGATTTAAGGTATTCCCTATGTGTAATGTAAGGTATTCCCTATGTGTGATGTAAGGTATTCCCTATGTGTGATGTAAGGTATTCCCTATGTGTGATGTAAGGTATTCCCTATGTGTGATGTAAGGTATTCCCTATGTGTGATGTAAGGTATTCCCTATGTGTGATGTAAGGTATTCCCTATGTGTAATGTAAGGTATTCCCTATGTGTGATGTAAGGTATTCCCTACGTGTGATGTAAGGTATTCCCTATGTGTGATTTAAGGTATTCCCTATGTGTGATTTAAGGTATTCCCTATGTGTGATTTAAGGTATTCCCTACGTGTAATGTAAGGTATTCCCTATGTGTAATGTAAGGTATTCCCTATGTGTGATGTAAGGTATTCCCTACGTGTGATGTAAGGTATTCCCTATGTGTAATGTAAGGTATTCCCTACGTGTGATGTAAGGTATTCCCTATGTGTAATGTAAGGTATTCCCTACGTGTAATGTAAGGTATTCCCTATGTGTGATGTAAGGTATTCCCTATGTGTGATGTAAGGTATTCCCTATGTGTGATGTAAGGCATTCCCTATGTGTGATGTAAGGTATTCCCTATGTGTAAGGTAAGGTATTCCCTACGTGTAATGTAAGGTATTCCCTATGTGTGATGTAAGGTATTCCCTACGTGTAATGTAAGGTATTCCCTACGTGTGATGTAAGGTATTCCCTATGTGTAATGTAAGGTATTCCCTATGTGTAAGGTAAGGTATTCCCTACGTGTAAGGTAAGGTATTCCCTATGTGTGATGTAAGGTATTCCCTACGTGTGATGTAAGGTATTCCCTATGTGTGATGTAAGGTATTCCCTATGTGTGATGTAAGGTATTCCCTACGTGTAATGTAAGGTATTCCCTACGTGTGATGTAAGGTATTCCCTATGTGTGATGTAAGGTATTCCCTATGTGTAATGTAAGGTATTCCCTATGTGTGATTTAAGGTATTCCCTATGTGTGATGTAAGGTATTCCCTATGTGTGATGTAAGGTATTCCCTACGTGTAATGTAAGGTATTCCCTATGTGTAATGTAAGGTATTCCCTATGTGTGATGTAAGGTATTCCCTACGTGTGATGTAAGGTATTCCCTATGTGTAATGTAAGGTATTCCCTATGTGTGATGTAAGGTATTCCCTATGTGTAATGTAAGGTATTCCCTATGTGTGATGTAAGGCATTCCCTATGTGTAATGTAAGGTATTCCCTATGTGTAATGTAAGGTATTCCCTGTGTGTAAGGTAAGGTATTCCCTATGTGTGATGTAAGGTATTCCCTACGTGTAATGTAAGGTATTCCCTATGTGTGATGTAAGGTATTCCCTACGTGTAATGTAAGGTATTCCCTATGTGTGATGTAAGGTATTCCCTATGTGTGATGTAAGGTATTCCCTATGTGTGATGTAAGGTATTCCCTATGTGTGATGTAAGGTATTCCCTATGTGTAATGTAAGGTATTCCCTACGTGTGATGTAAGGTATTCCCTATGTGTGATGTAAGGTATTCCCTGTGTGTAATGTAAGGTATTCCCTACGTGTAATGTAAGGTATTCCCTACGTGTAATGTAAGGTATTCCCTACGTGTAATGTAAGGTATTCCCTACGTGTAATGTAAGGTATTCCCTACGTGTGATGTAAGGCATTCCCTATGTGTGATGTAAGGTATTCCCTATGTGTGATGTAAGGTATTCCCTATGTGTGATGTAAGGTATTCCCTATGTGTGATGTAAGGTATTCCCTACGTGTAATGTAAGGTATTCCCTACGTGTAATGTAAGGTATTCCCTATGTGTGATGTAAGGTATTCCCTACGTGTAAGGTAAGGTATTCCCTACGTGTGATGTAAGGTATTCCCTACGTGTAATGTAAGGTATTCCCTATGTGTAATGTAAGGCATTCCCTACGTGTGATGTAAGGTATTCCCTACGTGTAATGTAAGGTATTCCCTATGTGTGATGTAAGGTATTCCCTATGTGTGATGTAAGGTATTCCCTACGTGTGATGTAAGGTATTCCCTATGTGTAATGTAAGGTATTCCCTACGTGTGATGTAAGGTATTCCCTATGTGTAATGTAAGGTATTCCCTATGTGTAATGTAAGGTATTCCCTATGTGTAATGTAAGGTATTCCCTATGTGTAATGTAAGGTATTCCCTATGTGTGATGTAAGGTATTCCCTATGTGTGATGTAAGGTATTCCCTACGTGTAATGTAAGGTATTCCCTACGTGTGATGTAAGGTATTCCCTACGTGTAATGTAAGGTATTCCCTATGTGTGATGTAAGGTATTCCCTATGTGTAATGTAAGGTATTCCCTACGTGTGATGTAAGGTATTCCCTATGTGTAATGTAAGGTATTCCCTACGTGTAATGTAAGGTATTCCCTGTGTGTGATGTAAGGTATTCCCTACGTGTGATGTAAGGTATTCCCTATGTGTGATGTAAGGTATTCCCTACGTGTGATGTAAGGTATTCCCTACGTGTAAGGTAAGGTATTCCCTACGTGTGATGTAAGGTATTCCCTATGTGTAATGTAAGGTATTCCCTACGTGTAATGTAAGGTATTCCCTATGTGTGATGTAAGGTATTCCCTACGTGTAATGTAAGGTATTCCCTACGTGTGATGTAAGGTATTCCCTATGTGTAATGTAAGGTATTCCCTATGTGTAAGGTAAGGTATTCCCTATGTGTAATGTAAGGTATTCCCTACGTGTGATGTAAGGTATTCCCTACGTGTAATGTAAGGTATTCCCTATGTGTGATGTAAGGTATTCCCTATGTGTAATGTAAGGTATTCCCTGTGTGTAATGTAAGGTATTCCCTACGTGTAATGTAAGGTATTCCCTACGTGTGATGTAAGGTATTCCCTATGTGTAATGTAAGGTATTCCTATGTGTAATGTAAGGTATTCCCTATGTGTGATGTAAGGTATTCCCTGTGTGTGATGTAAGGTATTCCCTATGTGTGATGTAAGGTATTCCCTACGTGTGATGTAAGGTATTCCTACGTGTAATGTAAGGTATTCCCTACGTGTAATGTAAGGTATTCCCTATGTGTGATGTAAGGTATTCCCTATGTGTAATGTAAGGTATTCCCTATGTGTGATGTAAGGTATTCCCTATGTGTGATGTAAGGTATTCCCTATGTGTAATGTAAGGTATTCCCTATGTGTGATGTAAGGTATTCCCTATGTGTGATGTAAGGTATTCCCTATGTGTGATGTAAGGTATTCCCTGTGTGTAATGTAAGGTATTCCCTGTGTGTAAGGTAAGGTATTCCCTATGTGTGATGTAAGGTATTCCCTACGTGTAATGTAAGGTATTCCCTGTGTGTGATGTAAGGTATTCCCTATGTGTGATGTAAGGTATTCCCTACGTGTGATGTAAGGTATTCCTACGTGTAATGTAAGGTATTCCCTACGTGTAATGTAAGGTATTCCCTATGTGTGATGTAAGGTATCCCTATGTGTAATGTAAGGTATTCCCTATGTGTGATGTAAGGTATTCCCTATGTGTGATGTAAGGTATTCCCTATGTGTAATGTAAGGTATTCCCTATGTGTGATGTAAGGTATTCCCTATGTGTAATGTAAGGTATTCCCTATGTGTGATGTAAGGTATTCCCTGTGTGTAAGGTAAGGCATTCCCTACGTGTGATGTAAGGTATTCCCTACGTGTAATGTAAGGTATTCCCTACGTGTAAGGTAAGGTATTCCCTACGTGTAATGTAAGGTATTCCCTACGTGTAAGGTAAGGTATTCCCTATGTGTGATGTAAGGTATTCCCTGTGTGTAAGGTAAGGTATTCCCTACGTGTAATGTAAGGTATTCCCTATGTGTGATGTAAGGTATTCCCTATGTGTGATGTAAGGTATTCCCTGTGTGTAAGGTAAGGTATTCCCTACGTGTAATGTAAGGTATTCCCTATGTGTGATGTAAGGTATTCCCTATGTGTGATGTAAGGTATTCCCTGTGTGTGATGTAAGGTATTCCTATGTGTGATGTAAGGTATTCCTATGTGTAATGTAAGGTATTCCCTATGTGTGATGTAAGGTATTCCCTACGTGTAATGTAAGGTATTCCCTACGTGTAATGTAAGGTATTCCCTATGTGTAATGTAAGGTATTCCCTATGTGTGATGTAAGGTATTCCCTATGTGTGATGTAAGGTATTCCCTACGTGTGATGTAAGGTATTCCCTACGTGTAATGTAAGGTATTCCCTATGTGTAAGGTAAGGTATTCCCTACGTGTGATGTAAGGTATTCCCTACGTGTAATGTAAGGTATTCCCTATGTGTAAGGTAAGGTATTCCCTACGTGTAATGTAAGGTATTCCCTATGTGTAATGTAAGGTATTCCCCTATGTGTAATGTAAGGTATTCCCTATGTGTGATGTAAGGTATTCCCTATGTGTGATTTAAGGTATTCCCTACGTGTGATGTAAGGTATTCCCTATGTGTGATGTAAGGTATTCCCTACGTGTAATGTAAGGTATTCCCTGTGTGTAAGGTAAGGTATTCCCTACGTGTGATGTAAGGTATTCCCTACGTGTGATGTAAGGTATTCCCTATGTGTAATGTAAGGTATTCCCTACGTGTGATGGAAGGCATTCCCTGTGTTGTAATGTAAGGTATTCCCTATGTGTAATGTAAGGTATTCCCTATGTGTAATGTAAGGTATTCCCTATGTGTGATGTAAGGTATTCCCTATGTGTGATGTAAGGTATTCCTATGTGTAATGTAAGGTATTCCCTATGTGTGATGTAAGGTATTCCCTATGTGTAATGTAAGGTATTCCCTATGTGTAAGGTAAGGTATTCCCTATGTGTGATGTAAGGTATTCCCTGTGTGTGATGTAAGGTATTCCCTACGTGTGATGTAAGGTATTCCTATGTGTGATGTAAGGTATTCCCTACGTGTAATGTAAGGTATTCCCTACGTGTAATGTAAGGTATTCCCTACGTGTAATGTAAGGTATTCCCTACGTGTGATGTAAGGTATTCCCTACGTGTGATGTAAGGTATTCCCTATGTGTGATGTAAGGTATTCCCTACGTGTAATGTAAGGTATTCCCTATGTGTAATGTAAGGTATTCCTGTGTGTGATGTAAGGTATTCCTATGTGTGATGTAAGGTATTCCCTATGTGTGATGTAAGGTATTCCCTACGTGTGATGTAAGGTATTCCCTGTGTGTGATGTAAGGTATTCCCTGTGTGTAATGTAAGGTATTCCCTATGTGTAATGTAAGGTATTCCCTATGTGTGATGTAAGGTATTCCCTACGTGTGATGTAAGGTATTCCCTACGTGTAATGTAAGGTATTCCCTATGTGTAAGGTAAGGTATTCCCTATGTGTAATGTAAGGTATTCCCTATGTGTGATGTAAGGTATTCCCTACGTGTGATTTAAGGTATTCCCTATGTGTGATGTAAGGTATTCCCTATGTGTGATGTAAGGTATTCCCTATGTGTGATGTAAGGTATTCCCTACGTGTAATGTAAGGTATTCCCTACGTGTAATGTAAGGTATTCCCTACGTGTGATGTAAGGTATTCCCTATGTGTGATGTAAGGTATTCCCTATGTGTGATGTAAGGTATTCCCTATGTGTGATGTAAGGTATTCCCTACGTGTAATGTAAGGTATTCCCTACGTGTAATGTAAGGTATTCCCTGTGTGTGATGTAAGGTATTCCCTATGTGTAATGTAAGGTATTCCCTATGTGTGATGTAAGGTATTCCCTGTGTGTGATGTAAGGTATTCCCTATGTGTAAGGTAAGGTATTCCCTATGTGTAATGTAAGGTATTCCCTACGTGTGATGTAAGGCATTCCCTATGTGTGATGTAAGGTATTCCCTATGTGTAATGTAAGGTATTCCCTATGTGTGATGTAAGGTATTCCCTATGTGTAATGTAAGGTATTCCCTATGTGTGATGTAAGGTATTCCCTACGTGTAATGTAAGGTATTCCCTGTGTGTGATGTAAGGTATTCCCTATGTGTGATGTAAGGTATTCCCTATGTGTAATGTAAGGTATTCCCTACGTGTAATGTAAGGTATTCCCTATGTGTAATGTAAGGTATTCCCTATGTGTAATGTAAGGTATTCCCTATGTGTAATGTAAGGTATTCCCTATGTGTAATGTAAGGTATTCCCTACGTGTAATGTAAGGTATTCCCTGTGTGTGATGTAAGGTATTCCCTATGTGTGATGTAAGGTATTCCCTACGTGTGATGTAAGGCATTCCCTATGTGTAATGTAAGGTATTCCCTATGTGTAATGTAAGGTATTCCCTACGTGTGATGTAAGGTATTCCCTATGTGTAATGTAAGGTATTCCCTATGTGTGATGTAAGGTATTCCCTATGTGTAATGTAAGGTATTCCCTATGTGTAAGGTAAGGTATTCCCTACGTGTGATGTAAGGTATTCCCTACGTGTAAGGTAAGGTATTCCCTACGTGTAAGGTAAGGTATTCCCTACGTGTAAGGTAAGGTATTCCCTATGTGTGATGTAAGGTATTCCCTATGTGTAATGTAAGGCATTCCCTACGTGTGATGTAAGGTATTCCCTACGTGTAATGTAAGGTATTCCCTATGTGTAATGTAAGGTATTCCCTACGTGTAATGTAAGGTATTCCCTACGTGTGATGTAAGGTATTCCCTATGTGTGATGTAAGGTATTCCCTACGTGTGATGTAAGGTATTCCCTACGTGTAATGTAAGGTATTCCCTATGTGTAAGGTAAGGTATTCCCTATGTGTGATGTAAGGTATTCCCTGTGTGTGATGTAAGGTATTCCTATGTGTGATGTAAGGTATTCCCTATGTGTAATGTAAGGTATTCCCTATGTGTAATGTAAGGTATTCCCTATGTGTAAGGTAAGGTATTCCCTACGTGTGATGTAAGGTATTCCCTACGTGTAAGGTAAGGTATTCCCTACGTGTAAGGTAAGGTATTCCCTACGTGTAAGGTAAGGTATTCCCTATGTGTGATGTAAGGTATTCCCTATGTGTAATGTAAGGCATTCCCTACGTGTGATGTAAGGTATTCCCTACGTGTAAGGTAAGGTATTCCCTATGTGTAATGGAAGGTATTCCCTACGTGTGATGTAAGGTATTCCCTACGTGTAATGTAAGGTATTCCCTATGTGTAATGTAAGGTATTCCCTGTGTGTAATGTAAGGTATTCCCTATGTGTGATGTAAGGTATTCCCTACGTGTAATGTAAGGTATTCCCTACGTGTAAGGTAAGGTATTCCCTATGTGTAATGTAAGGTATTCCCTATGTGTGATGTAAGGTATTCCCTACGTGTAATGTAAGGTATTCCCTACGTGTAAGGTAAGGTATTCCCTATGTGTAATGTAAGGTATTCCCTACGTGTAATGTAAGGTATTCCCTACGTGTAAGGTAAGGTATTCCCTATGTGTAATGTAAGGTATTCCCTATGTGTGATTTAAGGTATTCCCTACGTGTAAGGTAAGGTATTCCCTACGTGTAATGTAAGGTATTCCCTACGTGTAATGTAAGGTATTCCCTACGTGTAATGTAAGGTATTCCCTACGTGTAATGTAAGGTATTCCCTACGTGTAATGTAAGGTATTCCCTACGTGTAATGTAAGGTATTCCCTACGTGTAATGTAAGGTATTCCCTATGTGTGATGTAAGGTATTCCCTATGTGTAATGTAAGGTATTCCCTATGTGTGATGTAAGGTATTCCCTACGTGTAAGGTAAGGTATTCCCTACGTGTAATGTAAGGTATTCCCTACGTGTGATGTAAGGTATTCCCTACGTGTGATGTAAGGTATTCCCTATGTGTGATGTAAGGTATTCCCTATGTGTAATGTAAGGTATTCCCTACGTGTGATGTAAGGTATTCCCTATGTGTAATGTAAGGTATTCCCTACGTGTAATGTAAGGTATTCCCTGTGTGTAATGTAAGGTATTCCTATGTGTAATGTAAGGTATTCCCTACGTGTAATGTAAGGTATTCCCTATGTGTAATGTAAGGTATTCCCTATGTGTAATGTAAGGTATTCCCTATGTGTAATGTAAGGTATTCCCTATGTGTAATGTAAGGTATTCCCTATGTGTGATGTAAGGTATTCCCTACGTGTGATGTAAGGTATTCCCTACGTGTGATGTAAGGTATTCCCTACGTGTAATGTAAGGTATTCCCTACGTGTGATGTAAGGTATTCCTATGTGTGATGTAAGGTATTCCCTACGTGTAATGTAAGGTATTCCCTATGTGTAATGTAAGGTATTCCCTATGTGTAATGTAAGGTATTCCCTATGTGTGATGTAAGGTATTCCCTATGTGTGATGTAAGGTATTCCCTGTGTGTGATGTAAGGTATTCCCTACGTGTAATGTAAGGTATTCCCTATGTGTAATGTAAGGTATTCCCTATGTGTAATGTAAGGTATTCCCTATGTGTGATGTAAGGTATTCCCTGTGTGTGATGTAAGGTATTCCCTATGTGTAATGTAAGGTATTCCCTATGTGTAATGTAAGGTATTCCCTATGTGTAATGTAAGGTATTCCCTATGTGTGATGTAAGGTATTCCCTATGTGTGATGTAAGGTATTCCCTACGTGTGATGTAAGGTATTCCCTACGTGTAATGTAAGGTATTCCCTACGTGTAAGGTAAGGTATTCCCTATGTGTGATGTAAGGTATTCCCTATGTGTAATGTAAGGTATTCCCTGTGTGTGATTTAAGGTATTCCCTATGTGTGATTTAAGGTATTCCCTATGTGTGATGTAAGGTATTCCCTACGTGTAATGTAAGGTATTCCCTACGTGTAATGTAAGGTATTCCCTACGTGTGATGTAAGGTATTCCCTACGTGTAATGTAAGGTATTCCCTATGTGTGATGTAAGGTATTCCCTATGTGTAATGGAAGGTATTCCTACGTGTAATGTAAGGTATTCCCTACGTGTAAGGTAAGGTATTCCCTATGTGTGATGTAAGGTATTCCCTACGTGTAAGGTAAGGTATTCCCTATGTGTGATGTAAGGCATTCCCTACGTGTAATGTAAGGTATTCCCTACGTGTAATGTAAGGTATTCCCTATGTGTGATGTAAGGTATTCCCTACGTGTAAGGTAAGGTATTCCCTATGTGTAATGTAAGGTATTCCCTATGTGTGATGTAAGGTATTCCCTATGTGTGATGTAAGGTATTCCCTGTGTGTAAGGTAAGGTATTCCCTATGTGTAATGTAAGGTATTCCCTATGTGTGATTTAAGGTATTCCCTATGTGTGATGTAAGGTATTCCCTATGTGTGATGTAAGGTATTCCCTATGTGTGATGTAAGGTATTCCCTATGTGTAATGTAAGGTATTCCCTATGTGTAATGTAAGGTATTCCCTATGTGTGATGTAAGGTATTCCCTATGTGTAATGTAAGGTATTCCCTACGTGTGATGTAAGGTATTCCCTGTGTGTAATGTAAGGTATTCCCTATGTGTAAGGTAAGGTATTCCCTATGTGTAATGTAAGGTATTCCCTACGTGTAATGTAAGGTATTCCCTACGTGTAATGTAAGGTATTCCCTATGTGTGATGTAAGGTATTCCCTATGTGTAATGTAAGGTATTCCCTATGTGTAATGTAAGGTATTCCCTATGTGTGATGTAAGGTATTCCCTATGTGTAATGTAAGGTATTCCCTATGTGTAATGTAAGGCATTCCCTACGTGTGATGTAAGGTATTCCCTACGTGTAAGGTAAGGTATTCCTCGGTAAGTAGGTCCTATGTGTAATGTAAGGTATTCCCTATGTGTGATGTAAGGTATTCCCTATGTGTAATGTAAGGTATTCCCTATGTGTGATGTAAGGTATTCCCTGTGTGTAATGTAAGGTATTCCCTATGTGTGATGTAAGGTATTCCCTGTGTGTAAGGTAAGGCATTCCCTATGTGTGATGTAAGGTATTCCCTATGTGTGATGTAAGGTATTCCCTGTGTGTAAGGTAAGGTATTCCCTATGTGTGATGTAAGGTATTCCCTACGTGTAAGGTAAGCCAGTACACATATCGGAAAGGCTGCACATATGTATAACATATTTCTCCCAATAGAAGGTATAGTTTGGAACCTGTAATACTTTTTGCTATATCTTATACTATATTAGTGAAAGCACTGTATGCCTGCCTGCCTGCATGCATGCATGCCTGCCTGCCTGCTGGATGTCCGGTGTCCCTAGGGGAAATCTCATTGGTCCCTTGGACCGCCCGCCCGCCCCCGCACACCTCTCATTGGCCTGAGGCGGAGTGACGGGCCAAAAAAAACACACACTCACTCCACCCTCCTCAACACACACACACACACACACACACACACACACACACACACACACACACACACACACACACACACACTCCACCCTCCTCAACGCACACACACACACACACACACACACACACACACTCCTCAACACACACACACACACACACACACACACACACACACACACACACACACACACACACACACACACACACACACACACACACCCCCTCCTCAACACACACACACTCCACCCTCCTCAGCACACACACACTCCACCCTCCTCAACACACAAACACTCCACCCTCCTTAACGGCTGCCCGGCCTTGACCCCCCCCCCCCCCCGCGGCTGGCCCGCAACAACCGAACCCCCCCCTATCACCACTCCGCGGGACCTCAACATCACCATCTCTCCCGGTGCTCCCTCTCCCCCGGTGCTCACCCTCTCTCCCGGTGCTCCCTCTCCCCCGGTGCTCACCCTCTCTCCCGGTGCTCACCCTCTCTCCCGGTGCTCCCCCCCCCCCCCCCCCCAGAGCACGCTCGCACCTTCAGGCCTAGAGGCCGCGCCCCCAGCTCACCATCTCCGCGCGCGCTGCTCCGGCTCTCTCTGCACGGGCCACGGCCCACACCACCTCCTGACCTGAGCGTCTCAGCTCCGCCTCGCCGGGGGGAACGGAGACCGCCGAGGAACCCGAGTAGGAGCGCGGCCCGGTGCGAGGTAAGTTACCGCAGGGGAAGGGATCTTTCACCCTGGCCCGGCGCTTCACCACCCCCCCCCCGGCGCTTCAACCCCCCCCCCCCCGGCGCTTCACCCCCCCCGGCGCTTCACCCGGCCCGGCCCTTCACCCCCCCCCCGGCCCTTCACCCCCCCCCGCCCAGCCCTTCACCCCCCCGGCCCGGCCCTTCACCCCCCCCCCCCGGCCAGGCCCTTCACCCACCTCCCCCGGCCAGGCCCTTCACCCCCCTCCCCCCTGGCCATGCCCTTCACCCCCCTCCCCCCTGGCCATGCCCTTCACCCCCCCCCCTGGCCATGCCCTTCACCCCCCCCCCTGGCCATGCCCTTCACCCCCAACCCCCCTGGCCATGCCCTTCACCCCCCCCCCTGGCCATGCCCTTCACCCCCCCCCCCTGGCCATGCCCTTCACCCCCCAACCCCCCCTGGCCATGCCCTTCACCCCCAACCCCCCTGGCCATGCCCTTCACCCCCAA
>NW_027455416.1:0-37567 GCF_040206685.1 Ascaphus truei
CTACCATAATTACAGTGTATCCATGTTTCCATGTATCCGTCCATCTTTCCATCTTTCCATGTATCCGTCCATCTATCCATCCATCCATCCATCCATCCATCCATCCATCCATCCATCCATCTATCAATCTATCCATCTTTCCATCTTTCCATGTACACTGGCGACACACTTTATTCGATCTCGGCTAGTCCCACGAATTCGGGTATACCCGGGTGTATTGAGGTTTGTGACTGTTTTCTGCCTGAGTGCATTGAGGTATTTTCCGGCAGGGATTGAAGCATTTTATTCCCGCTGGCTGCAATACTGCACAGTATATATATATATACTGCATTACAATTCATGAATTTATGCCATCTGGTAGACACGCGAAGCATTGCAGCCTATTAAATCCTAATCATTATCATTTAACAGATCAGCCGCCCATCAGCCAGGCATGAACCCAGGCTGGGAAGGCAAATGCAACGGGGCTTGTCAGAGGTGAGGAGCGGCGCATTCCAGGTATCTGCCAGGTACATACCGGGTATTTGCTCGAATAAAGTGTGTCGGTGCAGTATCCATCCATCCATCTATCAATCTATCCATCTTTCCATCTTTCCATCTTTCCATCCATCCATCTATCCATCTATCCATCTATCCATCTTTCCATGTATCCATCCATCCATCCATCCATCTATCCATCTATCCTTCTATCCATCTATCCATCTTTCCATGTATCCATCCATCCATCCATCCATCCATCCATCTATCCATCTATCCATGTATCCATCCACCCATCCATCCATCCATCTATCCATCTATCCATCTATCCATCTATCCATCTTTCCATATATCCATCCATCTATCCATGTATCCATCCATCTATCCATCTTTCCATGTATCCATCCATCCATCCATCCATGTATCCATCTATCCATGTACCCATCTATCCATGTATCCATCCATCCATCCATCCATCTATCCATGTAACCATCTATCCAAGTATCAATGTATCCATCCATCCATCCATGTATCCATCTATCCATGTATCCATCTATCCATGTATCCATCTATCCATGTATCCATCCATCCATCCATCCATCCATCCATCCATCCATCCATCTATCCATCTATCCATGTAACCATCTATCCATGTAACCATCTATCCAAGTATCCATGTATCCATCTATCCATGTATCCATCTATCCATGTATCCATCTATCCATGTATCCATCCATCCATCCATCCATCCATCCATCCATCTATCCATCTATCCATGTAACCATCTATCCAAGTATCAATGTATCCATCCATCCATCTATCCATGTAACCATCTATCCATGTAACCATCTATCCAAGTATCCATGTATCCATCTATCCATGTATCCATCTATCCATCTTTCCATCTATCCATGTATCCATCCATCCATCTATCCATGTATCCATCTATCCATCTTTCCATCTATCATTGTTGCAAACTCGCAAACACGGGTCGTTGATAATGAGTAGTTTATTGTAAAATATAGTATGATCACACACCTTCAAACGTCAATAAGACTCTCTACCAAAAGTGTGCCCAAACAGGCTTTCTTATACATTTTTGATTGCTTTGTTCAAAATAGTTTACCAGGCAGATTATACTAACCACTCCTTAATTCTTAAACCAATCATCTCACAGAACATTAAAACCGGGTTAAAACTGGATTAAAACAGTTGTGTAAAAGGAACGTTATACTAGTAATGTGGGCGTAAACTACAGGCACAGTCGTAAATCTGCCAAGAGCAAAACTCACTCACTCCCCATTCTTACACACAATTCCAGATAGATATATAGGTGCCAGAAATATATATATATATATATATATATATATATATATATATATATATATATATATTGTGACAAACGGCTTACTCCGGGGCTCCGCCGTCTGTCCGGGACTGTTAGAACACGGTCTTTTAGGGTAGGTTAAATGATGAGACGTCACGTACTGTTCCTTTAAACAGGCTATGCCTGGTTTATTCAGTCCCAGGCACTGAGACTGCCACAGTTTAAACAGAAAACAAAGCCAAACAAAAAGCTGCTCGTCTGAGCGATAACTTAAACTTAGATGTCCCTGACTCAGAGTTGGAAGTGGCTTGTCCACTTCCACCAACAAAATAAGTACCTTTGCAGTCTTTAGACAAACTAACAGAATGAATGAAGCGATTTGGGAAAGAGGCTTTCTCACCCCTCTGCAGTTCAGCAGCCTTCCAGGCTCTTGGGCGGGGCCCAGAGGAAACAGGAAACAGGTCTTATATACCTGAACTCTAATCAGCATGACAGGTGACAGAAAACAGGCAGCAGACAAACTGTGGAATGGAGTGCCTGTACCACGAGGCTGCCCTGTTCAGCTTAGACAGGACAGAAACTGTTCAGTATCCTGGGAGCCCTGTATATGGAGTTTATTACCAACCCCTGGTTTCTGTCACATATCCTCCCCCCCAGCTCAGACCTCGAGGGGTGAGCGACCATGGATATTAGGGAGTGCATCCTTGACAACCCGTCGGCATTGCCATGTTTGTGCCCCGACCTGTGTTCCACAGAAAATTTAAAGGGCTGTAGGCTTAGGAACCACCTGGTCACCCTAGCGTTCTTCTCCCTATTTTGACACATCCAGGTAAGGGGTGCATGATCTGTGACCAATCGGAACTTTCTCCCCAACAGATAATACTTGAGTGTCTCTACAGCCCACTTTATTGCGAGACACTCTTTCTCGACTATGGAGTAATTTTTCTCCTGGGGATTTAGTTTCCTACTTAAATAAAGGATGGGGTGCTCCTCCCCTTGAGACTCCTGGGAGAGTACCGCCCCCAGCCCTACCTCAGATGCGTCGGTTTGGACTACGAACTCTTTGGAGAAGTCAGGTGTGACCAACACTGGTTGGGCACAGAGAGCTTCTTTCAGGCTTCTAAAGGCCTGTTCGGCTTCGGGGGACCATTTTACCATTAGCGGTCCTCTTGCTTTTGTGAGGTCGGTTAGTGGGGTTGCCTTAGTTGCAAAATTGGGAATAAACCTCCTATAGTAGCCAATTAACCCCAAAAAGGTCCTTACTTGTTTTTTTGTGACTGGCCTTGGCCAATTTTGTATCGCCTCTACTTTGAGTGTTTGTGGTTTGAGTAACCCTCTACCAATAGAATACCCCAGATACTTGGCCTCCTCCAGACCAATAGTGCATTTAGCGGGGTTAGCAGTTAGTCCAGCAGACCGAACTGCGTCGAGCACAGCTTGGACCTTTGGAAGGTGGGACTGCCAATCTTCACTATGGATTACCACATCATCCAGGTAGGCGGCAGCGTACCGAACATGTGGTTTTAAAATTTTATCCATCATTCTTTGGAATGTGGCGGGAGCTCCATGTAAGCCAAAAGGCAACACCTTATACTGAAAGAGGCCGTCTGGGGTTGAGAAGGCTGTCTTTTCTTTTGCCCTTTCTGTGAGGGGAACCTGCCAGTACCCTTTTGTTAGGTCTAAGGTTGTGAGATATCGGGCTTTGCCCAGTCTCTCTACAAGTTCATCCACCCTGGGCATAGGATAAGTATCAAATTTTGACACCGCGTTTAGTTTCCGGTAGTCATTACAAAACCTTGTTGTACCGTCTGGCTTTGGGACTAAAACTATAGGGCTGTTCCACCCACTTTGGGATTCCTCAATTACGCCTAGTTTTAGCATTTTTTTAACCTCTAAACTTATAGCCTCTCTCTTGGCCTCTGGGATTCGGTACGGTTTAAGGTTAACTCGGACCCCCGGTTCAGAGACTATGTCATGTTTAATTACGTTAGTTTTACCTGGCTGTGTAGAGAAGATTTCTTTGTTCCTTCTCACTAAACTCTGGACCTCTCGTTTCTGATGCACGGACAGTGTTTCAGCTATGCTAACCTCTGGGTCAGTTTCTTGATTCTCTGACGGACCTGGGGGTACTAGGGTTAACAAGACCTCTCTATCTTTCCAGGGCTTGAGTAGGTTTATATGGTAAATTTGCTCAGGTTTCCTCCTACCTGGCTGCCTTACCCTATAATTTACTTCTCCCACTCTTTCCAAGACCTCATATGGCCCATGCCATTTAGCAAGGAATTACTCTCCACGGTGGGAACCAGAACTAGTACCCTATCACCTGGAAAAAAAATTCTGACCCTAGCACCCTTATTATACGTATTCCTTTGTGCTTCTTGAGCTTTCTCCATGTGTTCCCTCACTATGGGTAGGACTGCAGCAATGCGGTCCTGCATTTGGGCAACATGCTCTATTACACTTCTGTAAGGGGTAACCTCGTGTTCCCAAGTTTCTTTGGCTATATCCAGTAAGCCCCTTGGATGTCGGCCATACAATAGTTCAAACGGGGAGAAGCCTGTGGATGACTGGGGAACTTCCCTAATGGCAAATAACAGGTATGGTAACAAACAGTCCCAGTTTTTCCCATCCTTATCGACCGCCCGGCGTAACATGCTCTTTAAGGTTTTATTGAACCTTTCCACTAAACCATCTGTTTGTGGATGATAGACTGAGGTTCTGAGATGCTTGATTTTTAGGAGTTTACATAGCTCTTTTGTTACTTGGGACATAAATGGTGTTCCCTGGTCAGATAAGATCTCTTTAGGAATCCCGACCCGGGAAAACAGAAGTACTAACTCTTTTGCTATGTTTTTAGCAGAGGTGCTACGTAGGGGAACTGCCTCCGGATATCGGGTGGCATAATCTAATATTACCAATATATGCTGATGTCCCCTAGCAGACTTTATTAGGGGTCCTACTAGATCCATAGCAATCCGGTCAAATGGTACCTCTATTATGGGAAGGGGTACCAATGGGCTGCGGTATGCTTTGAACGGGGCGGTGATCTGACATTCTGGGCATGAGGAACAATAGTTTGTAATTTCTGCCAGAACCCCAGGCCAATAAAAGCTTCGGAGAACCTTTTCTTTTGTCTTTTCCACCCCTAGGTGTCCCCCAATGGATGACTATGTGCGAGGTGTAATACTACGTTACGGAATGTCCGTGGTACCAACAATTGTTTAGTTGTAACTGATTTTCTTTTATCAACCCGATATACTAGGTCGTTCTCTACCTCGAAGTAGGGGTAAGCAAGTGACCTATCTGGTTGGCCATGAGTACTATTCTGGTCCCGTATATTTCCCCTTGCTACCGCTAATGTGGGGTCCTCCCACTGGCCTTCTTAAAACTCCCAGGACTGACCTCTAGGTCAGCGAGGGTCTTATCCTGTACTGGGGTGGTAAGTGCCTGATCAACATCTTGATTTGGGGTATTCCCTACCAAAGTAGTGATGGGGAAGGGGAATTTCACAGCACTCCTCCTTTTCCCCCTTCTTATTTGGGCCCTCGTCAACCTCCATTTCTGAAAAAGGGAAAGGATTTGTTTCTTCTAACACTTCGTTATGGTCTGCTATTGAACTCTGGGCGCTATTCTGAGCTGGGGACCACATTTTTAGAAAATGGGGAAAGTCGGTCCCTATTAACACATCATGTGCCAGTTTGGGTACAACACCCACCTTGAAATCTAAAGAACCAAATTCTGTTTCAAAAAAACATCAACAGTGGAATATTCATGATTATCCCCATGTATACAACAAATTGCCACTCTTTGTGAACTGTTTACCTGTTTCTTCTTAATGGGCAATAGGTATTCGGACACTAGTGTGACCATACTCCCAGAGTCAAGAAGTGCCCGAACCCTCTTACCATTAACCTTTACAAATGCCCACAGATGGTTATTCAAGGGGTCCTCTGGGCTAGGGCCCATACATTGGGACAACAGCGAATAAGGTTCCACGCTGTTGCATTGCATGGGCTCATCATTTAGTGGGCAGATTTTTGCTGTGTGGCCCCTCTCATGACAATTTACACATTTAGGTACATAGTCTGTGTCCCACTTAGAGCCTTTTCCCGGCTCCCCATGTTGGCTATTGCCCTTAGTGTGCGAACCACTGTTGCTGGAGCGGCGTGAAGGTGGTCGCCGCTCTTCAGCGCCCCTTAACCCCGGTACCCTTTTACCGTCTCTGGAAGAGTCCTGGAACCTCGGATAGTGGGGTTGCTCCACGACTGTGGGTTGCGGGTGCTCTTCTGCTGCACTGTACCTTTCTACAAGGGCCACAAGCTCATCCGCATTGTGGGGGTCACTCCGACTGACCCAACGGCGTAAGGCAGAGGGAAGTTTCCTCAAGAACTGGTCCATGACCAACCGTTCCACGATGTGGCTTGCTGAGTTGATCTCGGGTTGTAGCCACTTCCGGGCGAGGTGGATGAGGTCATACATCTGGCTTCGGGTGGCTTTATCCATCGTGAAGGACCATGCGTGAAACCTTTGGGCACGAACAGCCGTGGTTACGCCGAGGCGGGCGAGGATCTCGAACTTCAATTTTGCATAGACGTTAGCTTCGGCTGGCTCTAGATCAAAGTAAGCCTTCTGGGGTTCGCCGCTTAGGAAGGGTGCGATTAGACCAGCCCACTCAGCTTCTGGCCATCCCTCTCTCTGTGCCGTGCGTTCAAACGTGAGAAGATAGGCTTCCACATCATCCGAGGGTCCCATCTTCTGAAGGTAGTGGCTTGCCCTGGTCATTTTCGGAACTGGGGCTGCCTCTGCCAGTGGAAGGTTACTGATAGTCCCCCTCAGGATCTCGAGTTCCTGCTGTAAGCCCTGAGCGAACCGCTTTTGCTCCTCTCTCAGCAGGCGGTTTGTCTCTTGCTGGTTTGCATTAGTCTCTTGCTGGGCTATTAACAGCTGTCGCTGGGTTTCACTCGCCTGTTGCTGGGCTTCATTCGCGTCTTTCTGGACAGCGACATTGCGTACCAGCGCACTCACCACGTCTTCCATCTTGTTTGGAGAGAGAGAAAAAAAAACCTTCTTTTTTTTTTTTTTTAAAGTTCTTTAACCCCCAGACCTTTCAGTGTTCTGCCCGCATTCTCCACCATATGTGACAAACGGCTTACTCCGGGGCTCCGCCGTCTGTCCGGGACTGTTAGAACACGGTCTTTTAGGGTAGGTTAAATGATGAGACGTCATGTACTGTTCCTTTAAACAGGCTATGCCTGGTTTATTCAGTCCCAGGCACTGAGACTGCCACAGTTTAAACAGAAAACAAAGCCAAACAAAAAGCTGCTCGTCTGAGCGATAACTTAAACTTAGATGTCCCTGACTCAGAGTTGGAAGTGGCTTGTCCACTTCCACCAACAAAATAAGTACCTTTGCAGTCTTTAGACAAACTAACAGAATGAATGAAGCGATTTGGGAAAGAGGCTTTCTCACCCCTCTGCAGTTCAGCAGCCTTCCAGGCTCTTGGGCGGGGCCCAGAGGAAACAGGAAACAGGTCTTATATACCTGAACTCTAATCAGCATGACAGGTGACAGAAAACAGGCAGCAGACAAACTGTGGAATGGAGTGCCTGTACCACGAGGCTGCCCTGTTCAGCTTAGACAGGACAGAAACTGTTCAGTATCCTGGGAGCCCTGTATATGGAGTTTATTACCAACCCCTGGTTTCTGTCACAATATATATATATATATTACATCCCCACAAAATCAATATATATAATATATAATAATGGGTTCCGTGCACACAAACAAAATCAATAAGAAATGAGAATTTGATCTCTGTATCTGTGTGTGTGTATATAAATATACACACACACACACACACACACACACACACACACACACACACACACACACACACACACACACACACATGCCTCTGTCTCTCACACTCTATCTCCCATATATACTGTATGTATAAATATATATATATATATAACCTCTCTCTCCAGTTCAAATTAGAGTGTTCACTCTGGATCACATGATGAGACCAACGGAGGAGTTTGTCGTTGTTACCGTTACTGTGAGTAACCTGTGTGTATATATCACAATACAGTATATTACTGTGAGTAACCTGTGTGTATATATCACAATATATTACTGTGAGTAACCTGTGTGTATATATCACAATATATTACTGTGAGTAACCTGTGTGTATATATCACAATATATTACTGTGAGTAACCTGTGTGTATATATCACAATACAGTATATTACTGTGAGTAACCTGTGTGTATATATCACAATATATTACTGTGAGTAACCTGTGTGTATATATCACAATATATTACTGTGAGTAACCTGTGTGTATATATCACAATATATTACTGTGAGTAACCTGTGTGTATATATCACAATATATCACTGTGAGTAACCTGTGTGTATATATCACAATATATTACTGTGAGTAACCTGTGTGTATATATCACAATATATTACTGTGAGTAACCTGTGTGTATATATCACAATATATTACTGTGAGTAACCTGTGTGTATATATCACAATATATCACTGTGAGTAACCTGTGTGTATATATCACAATATATTACTGTGAGTAACCTGTGTGTATATATCACAATATATTACTGTGAGTAACCTGTGTGTATATATCACAATACAGTATATTACTGTGAGTAACCTGTGTGTATATATCACAATATATTACTGTGAGTAACCTGTGTGTATATATCACAATATATTACTGTGAGTAACCTGTGTGTATATATCACAATATATTACTGTGAGTAACCTGTGTGTATATATCACAATATATCACTGTGAGTAACCTGTGTGTATATATCACAATATATTACTGTGAGTAACCTGTGTGTATATATCACAATATATTACTGTGAGTAACCTGTGTGTATATATCACAATATATTACTGTGAGTAACCTGTGTGTATATATCACAATATATCACTGTGAGTAACCTGTGTGTATATATCACAATATATTACTGTGAGTAACCTGTGTGTATATATCACAATATATTACTGTGAGTAACCTGTGTGTATATATCACAATACAGTATATTACTGTGAGTAACCTGTGTGTATATATCACAATATATTACTGTGAGTAACCTGTGTGTATATATCACAATATATTACTGTGAGTAACCTGTGTGTATATATCACAATATATTACTGTGAGTAACCTGTGTGTATATATCACAATATATCACTGTGAGTAACCTGTGTGTATATATCACAATATATCACTGTGCGTAACCTGTGTGTATATATCACAATATATCACTGTGCGTAACCTGTGTGTATCAGATTATATCACTGTGTATCACTGTAAGAAACTGTGTGTATCAGATTATATCACTGTGTATATCACTCTGTGTGTATCAGATTATATCACTGTGTATATCACTCTGTGTGTATCAGATTATATCACTGTGTGTAACAGATTATATCACTGTGTATATCACTGTGTGTAACAGATTATATCACTGTGTGTAACAGATTATATCACTGTGTATATCACTCTGTGTGTATCAGATTATATCACTGTGTGTAACAGATTATATCACTGTGTGTAACTAGTTTATATCACTGTGTGTATCAGATTATATCACTGTGTATATCACTTTGTGTAACAGATTATATCACTGTGTGTAACAGATTATATCACTGTGTATATCACTCTGTGTGTATCAGATTATATCACTGTGTATATCACTGTATTGTATTGTATTGTATGTCTTTATTTATATAGCGCCAAAAGTGTACTCAGCGCTTCACAAAGAATGCAGTACAGGGAATTATAATTATACAATAAGTGCAGCAAAAATCAGACAATAGGAAAGGAAATCCCTACCCCGAAGAGCTTACAATCTAAGAGGTGTGGTGGGAGATTTACAGAGACAGCAGGTGAGGGAGAAAGTGCTGTATATGGCAGTGCTTGGTCACAAGGGTGGTAGGAGTGACTGTGGGACAATAGCCATGAGTGGGATGCTTGATTTGTGTTTTAAGGTTAGTCAGTGTTAAATTAAAAGGTTAACACAATTTACAGGGGAAGAGATGGCAGGGAGGCATGGGTGAGAAGAGGTGGCAGGGAGGCGTGGGTGAGAGGAGATGGCAGGGAGGCGTGGGTGAGAGGAGGTGGCAGGGAGGCGTGGGTGAGAGGAGGTGGCAGGGAGGCGTGGGTGAGAAGAGATGGCAGGGAGGCGTGGGTGAGAGTAGATGGCAGGGAGGCGTGGGTGAGAAGTGATGGCAGGGAGGCGTGGGTGAGAGGAGATGGCAGGGAGGCGTGGGTGAGAGGAGATGGCAGGGAGGCGTGGGTGAGAGGAAATGGCAGGGAGGCGTGGGTGAGAAGAGATGGCAGGGAGGCGTGGGTGAGAAGAGATGGCAGGGAGGCGTGGGTGAGAAGAGATGGCAGGGAGGCGTCGGTGAGAGGAGATGGCAGGGAGGCGTGGGTGAGAAGAGGAGGCAGGGAGGCGTGGGTGAGAAGAGATGGCAGGGAGGCGTGGGTGAGAGGAGGTGGCAGGGAGGCGTGGGTGAGAGGAGATGGCAGGGAGGTGTGGGTGAGAGGAGATGGCAGGGAGGCGTGGGTGAGAAGAGATGGCAGGGAGGCGTGGGTGAGAGGAGGTGGCAGGGAGGCGTGGGTGAGGAGATGGCAGGGAGGCGTGGGTGAGAGGCGGTGGCAGGGAGGCATGGGGGAGAGGAGATGGCAGGGAGGCGTGGGTGAGAGGAGGAGGCAGGAAGGCGTGGGTGAGAGGAGGTGGCAGGGAGGCGTGGGTGAGAAGAGATGGCAGGGAGGCGTGGGTGAGAAGAGATGGCAGGGAGGCGTCGGTGAGAGGAGATGGCAGGGAGGCGTGGGTGAGAAGAGGTGGCAGGGAGGCGTGGGTGAGAAGAGATGGCAGGGAGGCGTGGGTGAGAGGAGGTGGCAGGGAGGCGTGGGTGAGAGGAGATGGCAGGGAGGTGTGGGTGAGAGGAGATGGCAGGGAGGCGTGGGTGAGAAGAGATGGCAGGGAGGCGTGGGTGAGAGGAGGTGGCAGGGAGGCGTGGGAGAGAGGAGATGGCAGGGAGGCGTGGGTGAGAAGAGATGGCAGGGAGGCGTGGGAGAGAGGAGGTGGCAGGGAGGTGTGGGTGAGAGGAGGTGGCAGGGAGGCGTGGGTGAGGAGATGGCAGGGAGGCGTGGGTGAGAGGCGGTGGCAGGGAGGCATGGGTGAGAGGAGGTGGCAGGGAGGCGTGGGTGAGAGGAGGTGGCAGGAAGGCGTGGGTGAGAGGAGGTGGCAGGGAGGCGTGGGTGAGAGGAGATGGCAGGGAGGCGTGGGAGAGAGGAGGTGGCAGGGAGGCGTGGGTGAGAGGAGGTGGCAGGGAGGTGTGGGTGAGAGGAGATGGCAGGGAGGCGTGGGTGAGAGGAGATGGCAGGGAGGTGTGGGTGAGAAGAGATGGCAGGGAGGCGTGGGTGAGAAGAGGTGGCAGGGAGGCGTGGGTGAGAAGAGGTGGTAGGGAGGCGTGGGTGAGAAGAGATGGCAGGGAGGCGTGGGTGAGAGGAAGTGGCAGGGAGGCGTGGGTGGGAAGAGATGGCAGGGAGGCATGGGTGGGAGGAGGTGGCAGGGAGGTGTGGGTGAGAAGAGATGGCAGGGAGGCGTGGGTGAGAAGAGGTGGCAGGGAGGCGTGGGTGAGAAGAGGTGGTAGGGAGGCGTGGGTGAGAAGAGGTGGTAGGGAGGCGTGGGTGAGAAGAGATGGCAGGGAGGCGTGGGTGAGAGGAGGTGGCAGGGAGGCGTGGGTGGGAAGAGATGGCAGGGAGGCGTGGGTGAGAAGAGATGGCAGGGAGGCGTGGGTGAGAGGAGATGGCAGGGAGGCGTGGGTGAGAAGAGATGGCAGGGAGGCGTGGGTGAGAGGAGGTGGCAGGGAGGCGTGGGTGAGAGGAGATGGCAGGGAGGCGTGGGTGGGAAGAGATGGCAGGGAGGCGTGGGTAAGAAGAAGTGGCAGGGAGACGTGGGTGAGAAGAGATGGCAGGGAGGCGTGGGTGAGAGGAGATGGCAGGGAGGCGTGGGTGAGAAGAGATGGCAGGGAGGCGTGTGTGAGAAGAGATGGCAGGGAGGCGTGGGTAAGAAGAAGTGGCAGGGAGACGTGGGTGAGAAGAGATGGCAGGGAGGCGTGGGTGAGAGGAGGTGGCAGGGAGGCGTGGGTAAGAAGAGATGGCAGGGAGGCGTGGGTGAGAGGAGGTGGCAGGGAGGCGTGGGTGAGAGGAGGTGGCAGGGAGGCGTGGGTGAGAGGAGGTGGCAGGGAGGCGTGGGTGAGAGGAGGTGGCAGGGAGGCGTGGGTGAGAGGAGGTGGCAGGGAGGCATGGGTAAGAAGAGATGGCAGGGAGGCGTGGGTGAGAGGAGGTGGCAGGGAGGCGTGGGTGAGAGGAGGTGGCAGGGAGGCGTGGGTAAGAAGAGATGGCAGGGAGGCGTGGGTGAGAGGAGGTGGCAGGGAGGCGTGGGTGAGAGGAGGTGGCAGGGAGGCGTGGGTGAGAGGAGATGGCAGGGAGGCGTGTGTGAGAAGAGATGGCAGGGAGGCGTGGGTGAGAGGAGGTGGCAGGGAGGCGTGGGTAAGAAGAGATGGCAGGGAGGCGTGGGTGAGAGGAGGTGGCAGGGAGGCGTGGGTGAGAGGAGGTGGCAGGGAGGCGTGGGTGAGAGGAGATGGCAGGGAGGCGTGGGTGAGAGGAGATGGCAGGGAGGCGTGAGTGAGAGGAGATGGCAGGGAGGCATGGGGGGAAGAGATGGCAGGGAGGCGTGGGTGAGAGGAGATGGCAGGGAGGCGTGGGTGAGAAGCGATGGCAGGGAGGCGTGGGTGAGAAGAGGTGGCAGGGAGGCGTGGGTGAGAAGAGATGGCAGGGAGGCGTGGGTGAGAAGAGATGGCAGGGAGGCGTGGGTGAGAGGAGGTGGCAGGGAGGCGTGGGTGAGAGGAGGTGGCAGGGAGGCGTGGATGAGAGGAGGTGGCAGGGAGGCGTGGGTGAGAGGAGATGGCAGGGAGGCGTGGGGGGGAAGAGATGGCAGGGAGGCGTGGGTGAGAAAAGATGGCAGGGAGGCGTGGGTGAGAAGTGATGGCAGGGAGGCGTGGGTGAGAGGAAATGGCAGGGAGGCGTGGGTGAGAAGAGGTGGCAGGGAGGCGTGGGTGAGAGGAGATGGCAGGGAGGCGTGGGTGAGAGGAGATGGCAGGGAGGCGTGTGTGAGAAGAGATGGCAGGGAGGCGTGGGTGAGAAGAGATGGCAGGGAGGCGTGGGTGAGAAGAGGTGGCAGGGAGGCGTGGGTGAGAAGAGATGGCAGGGAGGCGTGGGTGAGAAGAGATGGCAGGGAGGCGTGGGTGAGAGGAGGTGGCAGGGAGGCATGGGGGGGAAGAGATGGCAGGGAGGCGTGGGTGAGAGGAGATGGCAGGGAGGCGTGGGTGAGAAGAGATGGCAGGGAGGCGTGGGTGAGAAGAGGTGGCAGGGAGGCGTGGGTGAGAAGAGATGGCAGGGAGGCGTGGGTGAGAAGAGATGGCAGGGAGGCGTGGGTGAGAGGAGGTGGCAGGGAGGCGTGGGTGAGAGGAGGTGGCAGGGAGGCGTGGATGAGAGGAGGTGGCAGGGAGGCGTGGGTGAGAGGAGATGGCAGGGAGGCGTGGGGGGGAAGAGATGGCAGGGAGGCGTGGGTGAGAAAAGATGGCAGGGAGGCGTGGGTGAGAAGTGATGGCAGGAAGGCGTGGGTGAGAGGAAATGGCAGGGAGGCGTGGGTGAGAAGAGGTGGCAGGGAGGCGTGGGTGAGAAGAGATGGCAGGGAGGCATGGGTGAGAGGAGGTGGCAGGGAGGCGTGGGTGAGAGGAGATGGCAGGGAGGCGTGGGTGAGAGGAGATGGCAGGGAGGCGTGGGTGAGAGGAGGTGGCAGGGAGGCGTGGGTGAGAGGAGATGGCAGGGAGGCGTGGGTGAGAGGAGGTGGCAGGAAGGCGTGGGTGAGAGGAGGTGGCAGGGAGGCGTGGGTGAGAGGAGATGGCAGGGAGGCGTGGGTGAGAGGAGGTGGCAGGGAGGCGTGGGTGAGAGGAGGTGGCAGGGAGGCGTGGGTGAGAGGAGATGGCAGGGAGGCGTGGGTGAGAGGAGATGGCAGGGAGGTGTGGGTGAGAAGAGATGGCAGGGAGGCGTGGGTGAGAAGAGGTGGCAGGGAGGCGTGGGTGAGAAGTGGTGGTAGGGAGGCGTGGGTGAGAAGAGATGGCAGGGAGGCGTGGGTGAGAGGAGGTGGCAGGGAGGCGTGGGTGAGAAGAGATGGCAGGGAGGCGAGGGTGAGAAGAGGTGGCAGGGAGGCGTGGGTGAGAAGAGATGGCAGGGAGGCGTGGGTGAGAAGAGATGGCAGGGAGGCGTGGGTGAGAAGAGGTGGCAGGGAGGGGTGGGTGAGAAGAGGTGGCAGGGAGGCGTGGGTGGGAGGAGGTGGCAGGGAGGCGTGGGTGAGAAGAGATGGCAGGGAGGCGTGGGTGAGAAGAGATGGCAGGGAGGCGTGGGTGAGAAGAGATGGCAGGGAGGCGTGGGTGAGAAGAGATGGCAGGGAGGCGTGGGTGAGAAGAGATGGCAGGGAGGCGTGGGTGAGAAGAGATGGCAGGGAGGCGTGGGTGAGAAGAGGTGGCAGGGAGGCGTGGGTGAGAGGAGATGGCAGGGAGGCGTGGGAGAGAGGAGATGGCAGGGAGGCGTGGGTGAGAAGAGGTGGCAGGGAGGCGTGGGTGAGAGGAGGTGGCAGGGAGGCGTGGGTGAGAGGAGATGGCAGGGAGGCGTGGGTGAGAAGAGGTGGCAGGGAGGCGTGGGTGAGAGGAGGTGGCAGGGAGGCGTGGGTGAGAAGAGGGGGCAGGGAGGCGTGGGTGAGAGGAGATGGCAGGGAGGCGTGGGTGAGAAGAGATGGCAGGGAGGCGTGGGTGAGAAGAGGTGGCAGGGAGGCGTGGGTGGGAGGAGGTGGCAGGGAGGCGTGGATGAGAAGAGATGGCAGGGAGGCGTGGGTGAGAAGAGATGGCAGGGAGGCGTGGGTGAGAAGAGATGGCAGGGAGGCGTGGGTGAGAGGAGGTGGCAGGGAGGCGTGGGTGAGAGGAGGTGGCAGGGAGGCGTGGGTGAGAAGAGATGGCAGGGAGGCGTGGGTGGGAAGAGGTGGCAGGGAGGCGTGGGTGAGAAGAGATGGCAGGGAGGCGTGGGTGAGAAGAGATGGCAGGGAGGCGTGGGTGAGAAGAGATGGCAGGGAGGCGTGGGTGAGAAGAGATGGCAGGGAGGCGTGGGTGAGAAGAGATGGCAGGGAGGCGTGGGTGAGAAGAGATGGCAGGGAGGCGTGGGTGAGAGGAGATGGCAGGGAGGCGTGGGTGAGAAGAGGTGGCAGGGAGGCATGGGTGAGAAGAGGTGGCAGGGAGGTGTAGGTGAGAAGAGATGGCAGGGAGGCGTGGGTGGGAAGAGGTGGCAGGGAGGCGTGGGTGAGAAGAGGTGGCAGGGAGGCGTGGGTGAGAAGAGGTGGCAGGGAGGCGTGGGTGAGAAGAGATGGCAGGGAGGCGTGGGTGAGAAGAGATGGCAGGGAGGCGTGGGTGAGAAGAGATGGCAGGGAGGCGTGGGTGAGAAGAGATGGCAGGGAGGCGTGGGTGAGAAGAGATGGCAGGGAGGCGTGGGTGAGAAGAGATGGCAGGGAGGCGTGGGTGAGAAGAGATGGCAGGGAGGCGTGGGTGAGAAGAGATGGCAGGGAGGCGTGGGTGAGAAGAGATGGCAGGGAGGCGTGGGTGAGAAGAGATGGCAGGGAGGCGTGGGTGAGAAGAGGTGGCAGGGAGGCGTGGGTGAGAGGAGATGGCAGGGAGGCGTGGGTGAGAAGAGATGGCAGGGAGGCGTGGGTGAGAAGAGATGGCAGGGAGGCGTGGGTGAGAAGAGATGGCACTGAGGCGTGGGTGAGAAGAGATGGCAGGGAGGCGTGGGTGAGAAGAGATGGCAGGGAGGCGTGGGTGAGAAGAGATGGCAGGGAGGCGTGGGTGAGAAGAGATGGCAGGGAGGCGTGGGTGAGAAGAGATGGCAGGGAGGCGTGGGTGAGAAGAGATGGCAGGGAGGCGTGGGTGAGAAGAGATGGCAGGGAGGCGTGGGTGAGAGGAGGTGGCAGGGAGGCGTGGGTGAGAGGAGATGGCAGGGAGGCGTGGGTGAGAAGAGGTGGCAGGGAGGCATGGGTGAGAAGAGGTGGCAGGGAGGTGTAGGTGAGAAGAGATGGCAGGGAGGCGTGGGTGAGAGGAGGTGGCAGGGAGGCGTGGGTGAGAGGAGGTGGCAGGGAGGCGTGGGTGAGAGGAGATGGCAGGGTGGCGTGGGTGAGAAGAGATGGCAGGGAGGCATGGGTGAGAAGAGGTGGCAGGGAGGCGTGGGTGAGAAGAGGTGGCAGGGAGGCGTGGGTGAGAAGAGATGGCAGGGAGGCGTGGGTGAGAAGAGATGGCAGGGAGGCGTGGGTGAGAGGAGGTGGCAGGGAGGCATGGGTGAGAAGAGATGGCAGGCAGGCGTGGGTGGGAAGAGATGGCAGGGAGGCGTGGGTGAGAAGAGGTGGCAGGGAGGCGTGGGTGAGAAGAGATGGCAGGGAGGCGTGGGTGGGAAGAGGTGGCAGGGAGGCGTCGGTGAGAAGAGATGGCGGGGAGGCTTGGGTGAGAAGAGATGGCAGGGAGGCGTGGGTGAGAGGAGGTGGGAGGGAGGCGTGGGTGAGAGGAGGTGGCAGGGAGGCGTGGGTGAGAGGAGATGGCAGGGAGGCGTGGGTGAGAAGAGGTGGCAGGGAGGCGTGGGTGAGAAGAGATGGCAGGGAGGCGTGGGTGGGAAGAGGTGGCAGGGAGGCATGGGTGAGAAGAGGTGGCAGGGAGGCGTGGGTGAGAGGAGGTGGCAGGGAGGCGTGGGTGAGAGGAGGTGGCAGGGAGGCGTGGGTGAGAAGAGGTGGCAGGGAGGCGTGGGTGAGAGGAGGTGGCAGGGAGGTGTGGGTGAGAGGAGGTGGCAGGGAGGCGTGGGTGAGAAGAGGTGGCAGGGAGGCGTGGGTGAGAGGAGGTGGCAGGGAGGCGTGGGTGAGAGTAGATGGCAGGGAGGCGTGGGTGAGAGGAGATGGCAGGGAGGCGTGGGTGAGAAGAGATGGCAGGGAGGCGTGGGTGAGAGGAGGTGGCAGGGAGGCGTGGGTGAGAAGAGATGGCAGGGAGGCGTGGGTGAGAGGAGGTGGCAGGGAGGCGTGGGTGAGAAGAGATGGCAGGGAGGCGTGGGTGAGAAGAGATGGCAGGGAGGCGTGGGTGAGAGGAGGTGGCAGGGAGGCGTGGGTGAGAGGAGGTGGCAGGGAGGCGTGGGTGAGAAGAGGTGGCAGGGAGGCGTGGGTGAGAAGAGGTGGCAGGGAGGTGTGGGTGAGAAGAGATGGCAGGGAGGCGTGGGGGAGAGGAGGTGGCAGGGAGGCGTGGGTGAGAGGAGGTGGCAGGGAGGCGTGGGTGAGAGGAGATGGCAGGGTGGCGTGGGTGAGAAGAGATGGCAGGGAGGCATGGGTGAGAAGAGGTGGCAGGGAGGCGTGGGTGAGAAGAGGTGGCAGGGAGGCATGGGTGAGAGGAGGTGGCAGGGAGGCGTGGGTGAGAAGAGATGGCAGGGAGGCGTGGGTGAGAGGAGGTGGCAGGGAGGCATGGGTGAGAAGAGATGGCAGGGAGGCGTGGGTGGGAAGAGTTGGCAGGGAGGCGTGGGTGAGAAGAGATGGCAGGGAGGCGTGGGTGAGAGGAGGTGGGAGGGAGGCGTGGGTGAGAGGAGGTGGCAGGGAGGCGTGGGTGAGAGGAGATGGCAGGGAGGCGTGGGTGGGAAGAGGTGGCAGGGAGGCGTGGGTGAGAAGAGATGGCAGGGAGGCGTGGGTGAGAGGAGATGGCAGGGAGGCGTGGGTGAGAAGAGATGGCAGGGAGGCGTGGGGGAGAGGAGGTGGCAGGGAGGCGTGGGTGAGAGGAGGTGGCAGGGAGGCGTGGGTGAGAGGAGATGGCAGGGTGGCGTGGGTGAGAAGAGATGGCAGGGAGGCATGGGTGAGAAGAGGTGGCAGGGAGGCGTGGGTGAGAAGAGGTGGCAGGGAGGCATGGGTGAGAGGAGGTGGCAGGGAGGCGTGGGTGAGAAGAGATGGCAGGGAGGCGTGGGTGAGAGGAGGTGGCAGGGAGGCATGGGTGAGAAGAGATGGCAGGGAGGCGTGGGTGGGAAGAGTTGGCAGGGAGGCGTGGGTGAGAAGAGATGGCAGGGAGGCGTGGGTGAGAGGAGGTGGGAGGGAGGCGTGGGTGAGAGGAGGTGGCAGGGAGGCGTGGGTGAGAGGAGATGGCAGGGAGGCGTGGGTGGGAAGAGGTGGCAGGGAGGCGTGGGTGAGAAGAGATGGCAGGGAGGCGTGGGTGAGAGGAGATGGCAGGGAGGCGTGGGTGGGAAGAGGTGGCAGGGAGGCGTGGGTGAGAAGAGATGGCAGGGAGGCGTGGGTGAGAGGAGATGGCAGGGAGAGGTGGGTGAGAGGAGATGGCAGGGAGGCGTGGGTGGGAAGAGGTGGCAGGGAGGCGTGGGTGGGAAGAGGTGGCAGGAGGCGTGGGTGAGAAGAGATGGCAGGAAGGCGTGGGTGAGAGGAGGTGGCAGGGAGGCGTGGGTGAGAGGAGATGGCAGGGAGGCGTGGGTGGGAAGAGGTGGCAGGGAGGCGTGGGTGGGAAGAGGTGGCAGGAGGCGTGGGTGAGAAGAGATGGCAGGAAGGCATGGGTGAGAGGAGGTGGCAGGGAGGCGTGGGTGAGAGGAGATGGCAGGGAGGCGTGTGTGAGAAGAGATGGCAGGGAGGCGTGGGTGAGAAGAGATGGCAGGGAGGCGTGGGTGAGAAGAGGTGGCAGGGAGGCGTGGGTGAGAAGAGATGGCAGGCAGGCGTGGGTTAGAAGAGATGGCAGGCAGGCGTGGGTTAGAAGAGATGGCAGGGAGGTGTGGGTGAGAGGAGATGGCAGGGAGGCGTGGGTGAGAGGAGGTGGCAGGGAGGCGTGGGTGAGAGGAGATGGCAGGGAGGTGTGGGTGAGAGGAGATGGCAGGGAGGCGTGTGTGAGAAGAGATGGCAGGGAGGCGTGGGTGAGAGGAGGTGGCAGGGAGGCGTGGGTGAGAGGAGGTGGCGGGGAAGCGTGGGTGAGAAGAGATGGCAGGGAGGCGTGGGTGAGAGGAGATGGCAGGGAGGCGTGGGTGAGAGGAGGTGGCAGGGAGGCGTGGGTGAGAGGAGGTGGCAGGGAGGCGTGGGTGAGAGGAGGTAGCAGGGAGGCGTGGGTGAGAGGAGGTGGCAGGGAGGCGTGGGTGAGAGGAGATGGCAGGGAGGTGTGGGTGAGAGGAGATGGCAGGGAGGCGTGTGTGAGAAGAGATGGCAGGGAGACGTGGGTGAGAGGAGGTGGCAGGGAGGCGTGGGTGAGAAGAGATGGCAGGGAGGCGTGGGTGAGAAGAGATAGCAGGGAGGCGTGGGTGAGAGGAGATGGCAGGGAGGCGTGGGTGAGAGAAGGTGGCAGGGAGGCGTGGGTGAGAAGAGATGGCAGGGAGGCGTGGGTGAGAAGAGATGGCAGGGAGGCGTGGGTGAGAGGAGATGGCAGGGAGGCGTGGGTGAGAGAAGGTGGCAGGGAGGCGTTGGTGAGAGGAGGTGGCAGGGAGGCGTGGGTGAGAGGAGGTGGCAGGGAGGCGTGGGTGAGAGTAGATGGCAGGGAGGCGTGGGTGAGAAGAGATGGCAGGGAGGCGTGGGTGAGAGGAGATGGCAGGGAGGCGTGGGTGAGAGGAGATGGCAGGGAGGCGTGGGTGAGAGGAGGTGGCAGGGAGGCGTGGGTGAGAGGAGATGGCAGGGAGGCGTGGGTGAGAAGAGATGGCAGGGAGGTGTGGGTGAGAAGAGGTGGCAGGGAGGCGTGGGTGAGAGGAGATGGCAGGGAGGCGTGGGTGAGAAGAAATGGCAGGGAGGCGTGGGTGAGAGGAGGTGGCAGGGAGGCGTGGGTGAGAGGAGGTGGCGGGGAGGGGTGGGTGAGAGGAGATGGCAGGGAGGCGTGGGTGAGAGGAGGTGGCAGGGAGGCGTGGGTGAGAGGAGATGGCAGGAAGGAGTGGGTGAGAGGAGGTGGCAGGGAGGCGTGGGTGAGAAGAGATGGCAGGGAGGCATGGGTGAGAAGAGGTGGCAGGGAGGCGTGGGTGGGAGGAGGTGGCAGGGAGGCGTCGATGAGAAGAGATGGCAGGGAGGCGTGGGTGAGAAGAGATGGCAGGGAGGCGTGGGTGAGAAGAGATGGCAGGGAGGCGTGGGTGAGAGGAGGTGGCAGGGAGGCGTGGGTGAGAGGAGGTGGCAGGGAGGCGTGGGTGAGAAGAGATGGCAGGGAGGCGTGGGTGGGAAGAGGTGGCAGGGAGGCGTGGGTGAGAAGAGATGGCAGGGAGGCGTGGGTGAGAAGAGATGGCAGGGAGGCGTGGGTGAGAAGAGATGGCAGGGAGGCGTGGGTGAGAAGAGATGGCAGGGAGGCGTGGGTGAGAAGAGATGGCAGGGAGGCGTGGGTGAGAGGAGATGGCAGGGAGGCGTGGGTGGGAAGAGGTGGCAGGGAGGCGTGGGTGAGAAGAGATGGCAGGGAGGCGTGGGTGGGAAGAGGTGGCAGGAGGCGTGGGTGAGAAGAGATGGCAGGAAGGCATGGGTGAGAGGAGGTGGCAGGGAGGCGTGGGTGAGAGGAGATGGCAGGGAGGCGTGTGTGAGAAGAGATGGCAGGGAGGCGTGGGTGAGAAGAGGTGGCAGGGAGGCGTGGGTGAGAAGAGATGGCAGGCAGGCGTGGGTTAGAAGAGATGGCAGGCAGGCGTGGGTTAGAAGAGATGGCAGGGAGGTGTGGGTGAGAGGAGATGGCAGGGAGGCGTGGGTGAGAGGAGGTGGCAGGGAGGCGTGGGTGAGAAGAGATGGCAGGGAGGCATGGGTGAGAAGAGGTGGCAGGGAGGCGTGGGTGGGAGGAGGTGGCAGGGAGGCGTCGATGAGAAGAGATGGCAGGGAGGCGTGGGTGAGAGGAGGTGGCAGGGAGGCGTGGGTGAGAGGAGATGGCAGGGAGGCGTGGGTGAGAAGAGGTGGCAGGGAGGCATGGGTGAGAAGAGGTGGCAGGGAGGTGTAGGTGAGAAGAGATGGCAGGGAGGCGTGGGTGAGAGGAGGTGGCAGGGAGGCGTGGGTGAGAGGAGGTGGCAGGGAGGCGTGGGTGAGAAGAGATGGCAGGGAGGCATGGGTGAGAAGAGGTGGCAGGGAGGCGTGGGTGAGAAGAGGTGGCAGGGAGGCATGGGTGAGAAGAGATGGCAGGGAGGCGTGGGTGAGAAGAGATGGCAGGGAGGCGTGGGTGAGAAGAGATGGCAGGGAGGCGTGGGTGAGAGGAGGTGGCAGGGAGGCGTGGGTGAGAGGAGATGGCAGGGAGGCGTGGGTGAGAGGAGATGGCAGGGAGGCGTGGGTGAGAAGAGATGGCAGGGAGGCGTGGGTGAGAAGAGGTGGCAGGGAGGCGTGGGTGAGAGAAGGTGGCAGGGAGGCATGGGTGAGAAGAGATGGCAGGCGTGGGTGGGAAGAGATGGCAGGGAGGCGTGGGTGAGAAGAGATGGCAGGGAGGCGTGGGTGGGAAGAGGTGGCAGGGAGGCGTGGGTGAGAAGAGATGGCAGGGAGGCGTGGGTGAGAGGAGGTGGGAGGGAGGCGGGGGTGAGAGGAGGTGGCAGGGAGGCGTGGGTGAGAGGAGATGGCAGGGAGGCGTGGGGGGGAAGAGATGGCAGGGAGGCGTGGGTGAGAGGAGATGGCAGGGAGGCGTGGGTGAGAGGAGATGGCAGGGAGGCGTGGGTGAGAGGAGGTGGCAGGGAGGCGTGGGTGGGAAGACATGGCATTGAGGCGTGAGGGGGGAAGAGATGGCAGGGAGGCGTGGGTGAGAGGAGGTGGCAGGGAGGCGTGGGTGAGAGGAGGTGGTAGGAAGGCGTGGGTGAGAGGAGGTGGCAGGGAGGCGTGGGTGAGAAGAGATGGCAGGGAGGCGTGGGTGAGAAGAGATGGCAGGGAGGCGTGGGTGAGAGGAGATGGCAGGGAGGCGTGGGTGAGAAGAGATGGCAGGGAGGCGTGGGTGAGAGGAGATGGCAGGGAGGCGTGGGTGAGAGGAGGTGGTAGGAAGGCGTGGGTGAGAGGAGGTGGCAGGGAGGCGTGGGTGAGAAGAGATGGCAGGGAGGCGTGGGTGAGAGGAGATGGCAGGGAGGCGTGGGTGAGAAGAGATGGCAGGGAGGCGTGGGTGAGAGGAGGTGGCAGGGAGGCGTGGGTGGGAAGAGATGGCAGGGAGGCGTGGGTGAGAGGAGGTGGCAGGGAGGCGTGGGTGGGAAGAGATGGCAGGGAGGCGTGGGTGGGAAGAGATGGCAGGGAGGCGTGGGTGAGAAGAGATGGCAGGGAGGCGTGGGTGAGAGGAGGTGGCAGGGAGGCGTGGGTGGGAAGAGATGGCTGGGAGGCGTGGGTGAATAGAGATGGCAGGGAGGCGTGGGTGAGAAGAGATGGCAGGTAGGCGTGGGTGAGAAGAGATGGCAGGGAGGCGTGGGTGAGAGGAGATGGCAGGGAGGTGTGGGTGAGAGGAGGTGGCAGGGAGGCGTGGGTGGGAAGAGATGGCAGGGAGGCGTGGGTGAGAAGAGATGGCAGGGAGGCGTGGTGAGAGGAGGTGGCAGGGAGGCGTGGGTGAGAAGAGATGGCAGGGAGGCGTGGGTGAATAGAGATGGCAGGGAGGCGTGGGTGAGAAAAGATGGCAGGGAGGCATGGGTGAGAGGAGGTGGCAGGGAGGCGTGGGTGAGAGGAGGTGGCAGGGAGGCGTGGGTGAGAAGAGATGGCAGGGAGGCGTGGGTGAGAAGAGATGGCAGGGAGGCGTGGGTGAGAAGAGATGGCAGGGAGGCGTGGGTGAGAAGAGATGGCAGGGAGGTGTGGGTGAGAAGAGATGGCAGGGAGGCGTGGGTGAATAGAGATGGCAGGGAGGCGTGGGTGGGAAGAGATGGCAGGTAGGCGTGGGTGAGAGGAGATGGCAGGGAGGCGTGGGTGAGAGGAGGTGGCAGGGAGGCGTGGGTGGGAAGAGATGGCTGGGAGGTGTGGGTGAGAGGAGGTGGCAGGGAGGCGTGGGTGAGAAGAGATGGCAGGGAGGCGTGGGTGAGAAGAGATGGCAGGGAGGCGTGGGTGAATAGAGATGGCAGGGAGGCGTGGGTGAGAAAAGATGGCAGGGAGGCGTGGGTGAATAGAGATGGCAGAGAGGCGTGGGTGAGAAGAGATGGCAGGGAGGCGCGGGTGAGAAGAGATGGCAGGGAGACGTGGGTGAGAAGAGATGGCAGGGAGGCGCGGGTGAGAAGAGATGGCAGGGAGACGTGGGTGAATAGAGATGGCAGGGAGGCGTGGGTGAGAAGAGATGGCAGGGAGGCGTGGGTGAGATCAGGTGGCAGGGAGGCGTGGGTGAGAAGAGATGGCAGGGAGGCGTGGGTGAGAAGAGGTGGCAGGGAGGCGTGGGTGAGAGGAGATGGCAGGGAGGCGTGGGTGAGAAGAGATGGCAGGGAGGCGTGGGTGAGAGGAGATGGCAGGGAGGCGTGGGTGAGAAGAGGTGGCAGGGAGGCGTGGGTGAGAAGAGATGGCAGGGAGGCGTGGGTGAGAAGAGATGGCAGGGAGGCGTGGGTGAGATCAGGTGGCAGGGAGGCGTGGGTGAGAAGAGATGGCAGGGAGGTGTGGGTTAGAAGAGATGGCAGGGAGACGTGGGTGAGAAGAGATGGCAGGGAGGCGTGGGTGAGATCAGGTGGCAGGGAGGCGCGGGTGAGAAGAGATGGCAGGGAGGCGTGGGTGAGAAGAGATGGCAGGGAGGCGTGGGTGAGAAGAGATGGCAGGGAGGCGTGGGTGAGAAGAGGTGGCAGGGAGGCGTGGGTGAGAGGAGGTGGCAGGGAGGCGTGGATGAGAAGAGGTGGCAGGGAGGCGTGGGTGAGAAGAGATGACAGGGAGGCGTGGGGGTGAGAAGAGGTGGCAGGGAGGCGTGGGTGAGAGGAGGTGGCAGGGAGGCGTGGGTGAGAGGAGATGGCAGGGAGGCGTGGGTGAGAAGAGATGGCAGGGAGGCATGGGTGAGAAGAGATGGCAGGGAGGCGTGGGTGAGAGGAGGTGGCAGGGAGGCGTGGGTGAGAGGAGGTGGCAGGGAGGCGTGGGTGAGAGGAGATGGCAGGGAGGCGTGGGTGAGAGGAGGTGGCAGGGAGGTGTGGGTGAGAGGAGATGGCAGGGAGGCGTGGGGGGAAGAGATGGCAGGGAGGCGTGGGTGAGAAGAGATGGCAGGGAGGCGTGGGTGAGAAGAGATGGCAGGGAGGCGTGGGTGAGAAGAGATGGCAGGGAGGCGTGGGTGAGAAGAGATGGCAGGGAGGCGTGGGTGAGAAGAGATGGCAGGGAGGTGTGGGTGAGAAGAGGTGGCAGGGAGGCGTGGGTGAGAAGAGATGGCAGGGAGGCGTGGGTGAGAAGAGATGGCAGGGAGGCGTGGGTGAGAAGAGGTGGCAGGGAGGCGTGGATGAGAGGAGGTGGCAGGGAGGCGTGGGTGAGAGGAGATGGCAGGGAGGCGTGGGTGAGAAGAGATGGCAGGGAGGCGTGGGTGAGAAGAGATGGCAGGGAGGCGTGGGTGAGAAGAGATGGCAGGGAGGCGTGGGTGAGAAGAGATGGCAGGGAGGCGTGGGTGAGAAGAGGTGGCAGGTAGGCGTGGGTGAGAGGAAATGGCAGGGAGGCGTGGGTGAGAGGAGGTGGCAGGGAGGCGTGGGTGGGAAGAGATGGCTGGGAGGTGTGGGTGAGAGGAGGTGGCAGGGAGGCGTGGGTGAGAAGAGATGGCAGGGAGGCGTGGGTGAGAAGAGATGGCAGGGAGGCGTGGGTGAATAGAGATGGCAAGGAGGCGTGGGTAAGAGAAGATGGCAGGGAGGCGTGGGTGAATAGAGATGGCAGGGAGGCGTGGGTGAGAAGAGATGGCAGGGAGGCGCGGGTGAGAAGAGATGGCAGGGAGACGTGGGTGAGAAGAGATGGCAGGGAGGCGCGGGTGAGAAGAGATGGCAGGGAGACGTGGGTGAATAGAGATGGCAGGGAGGCGTGGGTGAGAAGAGATGGCAGGGAGGCGTGGGTGAAATCAGGTGGCAGGGAGGCGTGGGTGAGAAGAGATGGCAGGGAGGCGTGGGTGAGAAGAGGTGGCAGGGAGGCGTGGGTGAGAGGAGATGGCAGGGAGGCGTGGGTGAGAAGAGATGGCAGGGAGGCGTGGGTGAGAGGAGATGGCAGGGAGGCGTGGGTGAGAAGAGGTGGCAGGGAGGCGTGGGTGAGAAGAGATGGCAGGGAGGCGTGGGTGAGAAGAGATGGCAGGGAGGCGTGGGTGAGATCAGGTGGCAGGGAGGCGTGGGTGAGAAGAGATGGCAGGGAGGTGTGGGTTAGAAGAGATGGCAGGGAGACGTGGGTGAGAAGAGATGGCAGGGAGGCGTGGGTGAGATCAGGTGGCAGGGAGGCGCGGGTGAGAAGAGATGGCAGGGAGGCGCGGGTGAGAAGAGATGGCAGGGAGGCGTGGGTGAGAAGAGATGGCAGGGAGGCGTGGGTGAGAAGAGGTGGCAGGGAGGCGTGGGTGAGAAGAGATGGCAGGGAGGCGTGGTTGAGAGGAGGTGGCAGGGAGGCGTGGGGGAGAAGAGGTGGCAGGGAGGCGTGGGGGGGAAGAGATGGCAGGGTGGCGTGGGTGAGAAGAGATGGCAGGGAGGCGTGGGGGAGAAGAGGTGGCAGGGAGGCGTGGGGGGGAAGAGATGGCAGGGTGGCGTGGGTGAGAAGAGATGGCAGGGAGGCGTGGGTGAGAAGAGATGGCAGGGAGACGTGGGTGAGAAGAGATGGCAGGGAGGCGTGGGTGAGAAGAGATGGCAGGGAGGCGTGGGTGAGAGGAGGTGGCAGGGAGGCGTGGGTGAGAAGAGATGGCAGGGAGGCGTGGGTGAGAAGAGATGGCAGGGAGGCGTGGGTGAGAAGAGATGGCAGGGAGGCGTGGGTGAGAAGAGATGGCAGGGAGGCGTGGGTGAGAAGAGATGGCAGGGAGGCGTGGGTGAGAAGAGATGGCAGGGAGGCGTGGGTGAGAAGAGATGGCAGGGAGGCGTGGGTGAGAAGAGATGGCAGGGAGGCGTGGGTGAGAGGAGGTGGCAGGGAGGCGTGGGTGAGATCAGGTGTGTATGTCTGGCTTCAGGCTATGGGGAGATCCCCAGCAGTGGGAAGGAGGAGATAGAGGGTGTGAATAGGGGATTTGTGTGGGTGCTTTTTATTGAGGGGTAAAGAAGATGGAGATATATGAATAGAGTTGGAGACATGGGGCTGGTAGAAAGAAATGTGTATTTAGAAAAGAAGCGAGGTCGGAGCGAATATAAATAGTAGCAGCATGGCAGCCGTAGCTTAGCGCTGAGATGTGGGTCTAGGATAGAACATGTCCACCTTTCCAGCGCAGTCACAGCCAGGATTGAGAGCCCGAGGTGTTCTGTAGCCCCCTTGTTTCCCTCCTAGTGAACTCGCTGTTAAACTCGACCGTGCCGCTTAGAACCGGGCCGCTTAGAACTGGGCCGCTTAGAACGGGGCCGCTTAGAACTGGGCCGCTTAGAACCGGGCCGCTTAGAACCGGGCCGCTTAGAACCGGGCCGCTTAGAACCGGGCCGCTTAGAACCGGGCCGCTTAGAACCGGGCCGCATAGAACTGGGCCGCTTAGAACCGTTCCGCTTAGAACCGTTCCGCATAGAACCCGGCCGCTTAGAACCGGGCCGCTTAGAACCGGGCCGCTTAGAACCGGGCCGCTTGGAACCGGGCCGCTTAGAACCGGGCCACTTAGAACCTTGGGCTACTTTCCCAGCTCGGGCTGCTCTGGCTGCTCTTATAAAGACCTAACAAGTCACCTGGCAGAATTTATTTCAGCCCAAACACCTTAATTAGCACACGTGAGGCATATTAACACAGATGTTTTTTTCTACAGGGTCCTGTCATGCCTAAGTGTTAGTGTAAATTACTTTAATTAAGACTAGACTAAAAATACACACAGCACAGGATTGCTCGCAGGCAGACAAGGCAGATATGTTTTTTACCTAGTTGTAACAACTAAAAATAAAAGATATCACTGTGTGTATCAGATTATATCACTGTGTATATCACTGTGTATATCACTGTGTGTATCAGATTATATCACTGTGTATATCACTGTGTATATCACTGTGTGTAACAGATTATATCACTGTGTATATCACTGTGTGTAACAGATTATATCACTGTGTATATCACTGTGTGTAACAGATTATATCACTGTGTATATTACTGTGTGTATCACATTATATCACTGTGTATATCACTGTGTGTAACAGATTATATCACTGTGTGTATCAGATTATATCACTGTGTATAACAGATTATATCACTGTGTATATCACTGTGTTTAACAGATTATATCACTGTGTATATCACTGTGTATATCACTGTGTGTAACAGATTATATCACTGTGTATATCACTGTGTGTATCAGATTATATCACTGTGTATATCACTGTGTGTATCAGATTATATCACTGTGTATATCACCGTGTGTAACAGATTATATCACTGTGTGTATCAGATTATATCACTGTGTATATCACTGTGTGTAACAGATTATATCACTGTGTATATCACTGTGTGTATCAGATTATATCACTGTGTATATCACTGTGTGTATCAGATTATATCACTGTGGGTAACAGATTATATCACTGTGTATATCACTGTGTGTATCAGATTATATCACTGTGTGTATCAGATGATATCACTGTGTTTATCACTGTGTGTAACAGATTATATCACTGTGTATATCACTGTGTGTATCACATTATATCACTGTGTATATCACTGTGTTTAACAGATTATATCACTGTGTGTATCAGATTATATCACTGTGTGTAACAGATTATATCACTGTGTATATCACTGTGTGTAACAGATTATATCACTGTGTGTAACAGATTATATCACTGTGTGTATCACATTATATCACTGTGTATATCACTGTGTGTAACAGATTATATCACTGTGTATATCACTGTGTGTAACAGATTATATCACTGTGTATATCACTGTGTGTAACAGATTATATCACTGTGTATATCACTGTGTGTAACAGATTATATCACTGTGTATATCACTGTGTGTAACAGATTATATCACTGTGTATATCACTGTGTGTAACAGATTATATCACTGTGTATATCACTGTGTGTAACAGATTATATCACTGTGTATATCACTGTGTGTAACAGATTATATCACTGTGTATATCACTGTGTGTAACAGATTATATCACTGTGTATATCACTGTGTGTAACAGATTATATCACTGTGTATATCACTGTGTGTAACAGATTATATCACTGTGTATATCACTGTGTGTAACAGATTATATCACTGTGTATATCACTGTGTGTAACAGATTATATCACTGTGTATATCACTGTGTGTATCAGATTATATCACTGTGTATATCACTGTGTGTATCACATTATATCACTGTGTGTAACACATTATATCACTGTGTATATCACTGTGTGTATCACATTATATCACTGTGTGTATCACATTATATCACTGTGTATATCACTGTGTGTATCACATTATATCACTGTGTGTAACAGATTATATCACTGTGTGTAACAGATTATATCACTGTGTATATCACTGTGTGTAACAGATTATATCACTGTGTGTAACAGATTATATCACTGTGTGTAACAGATTATATCACTGTGTGTATCACTGTGTGTCATATGTAGAAGCACATGCACACCGCTGGTAGGTACTGGAGGGGGGGTACTTATCTGCCGGTGCGCTGTATCCAGGGAGGTCCAGACTTCCCAGAGGTACTTGAGCAAAGGAATGGAAGCAGGCACACGGTCTTTCTAAAAGTGCAGTTTATTGTGCCACCAAAGGTCCAACGTTTCGGCAAATAGATTGCCTTTATCAATGCCCTCTCCTTGATAAAGGCAATCTATTTGCCGAAACGTTGGACCTTTGGTAGCACAATAAACTGCACCTTTAGAAAGACCATGTGCCTGCTTCCATTCCTTATATCACTGTGTGTAACAGATTATATCACTGTGTGTAACAGATTATATCACTGTGTATATCACTGTGTATATCACTGTGTGTAACAGATTATATCACTGTGTATATCACTGTGTGTATCAGATTATATCACTGTATATATCACTGTGTGTATCACATTATATCACTGTGTGTATCACATTATATCACTGTGTATATCACTGTGTGTATCACATTATATCACTGTGTGTAACAGATTATATCACTGTGTATATCACTGTGTGTATCACTGTGTGTAACAGATTATATCACTGTGTGTAACAGATTATATCACTGTGTGTAACAGATTATATCACTGTGTGTAACAGATTATATCACTGTATATATCACTGTGTGTATCACATTATATCACTGTGTGTATCACATTATATCACTGTGGTATATCACTGTGTGTATCACATTATATCACTGTGTGTAACAGATTATATCACTGTGTATATCACTGTGTGTATCACTGTGTGTAACAGATTATATCACTGTGTGTAACAGATTATATCACTGTGTGTAACAGATTATATCACTGTGTGTAACAGATTATATCACTGTGTATATCACTGTGTGTAACAGATTATATCACTGTGTGTAACAGATTATATCACTGTGTATATCACTGTGTGTAACGGATTATATCACTGTGTGTAACAGATTATATCACTGTGTATATCACTGTGTGTAACAGATTATATCACTGTGTTATATCACTGTGTGTAACAGATTATATCACTGTGTATATCACTGTGTGTAACAGATTATATCATTGGTGTGTAACAGATTATATCACTGTGTGTATCACATTATATCACTGTGTGTAACAGATTATATCACTGTGTATATCACTGTGTGTATCACTGTGTGTATTACTGTGTGTAACAGATTATATCACTATGTATATCACTGTGTGTATCAGATTATATCACTGTGTGTAACAGATTATATCACTGTGTATATCACTGTGTGTATCACATTATATCACTGTGTATATCACTGTGTGTATCACATTATATCACTGTGTGTAACAGATTATATCACTGTGTGTATCAGATTATATCACATTATATCCCTGTGTGTATCAGATTATATCACTGTGTGTATCAGATTATATCACTGTGTATATCACTGTGTGTATCACATTATATCACTGTGTGTATCACATTATATCACTGTGTATATCACTGTGTGTATCAGATTATATCATTGTGTGTAACAGATATCACTGTGTGTATCAGATTATATCACTGTGTATATCACTGTGTGTATCACTGTGTAACAGATTATATCACTGTGTATATCAATGTGTGTAACAGATTATATCACTGTGTATATCAGATTATATCACTGTGTATATCACTGTGTGTATCACTGTGTAACAGATTATATCACTGTGTATATCACTGTGTGTATCAGATTATATCACTGTGTATATCACTGTGTGTATCACTGTGTAACAGATTATATCACTGTGTATATCACTGTGTATATCACTGTGTGTAACAGATTATATCACTGTGTGTAACAGATTATATCACTGTGTATATCACTGTGTGTAACAGATTATATCACTGTGTGTAACAGATTATATCACAGTGTGTGTCAGATTATATCACTGTGTATATCACTGTGTGTAACAGATTATATCACTGTGTGTAACAGATTATATCACTGTTTGTAACAGATTATATCACTGTGTATATCACTGTGTGTAACAGATTATATCACTGTGTGTAACAGATTATATCACTGTGTGTATCACATTATATCACTGTGTGTAACAGATTATATCACTGTGTATATCACTGTGTGTATCACTGTGTGTATTACTGTGTGTAACAGATTATATCACTGTGTATATCACTGTGTGTAACAGATTATATCACTGTGTATATCACTGTGTGTAACAGATTATATCACTGTGTATATCACTGTGTGTAACAGATTATATCACTGTGTATATCACTGTGTGTAACAGATTATATCACTGTGTATATCACTGTGTGTAACAGATTATATCACTGTGTATATCACTGTGTGTAACAGATTATATCACTGTGTATATCACTGTGTGTAACAGATTATATCACTGTGTATATCACTGTGTGTAACAGATTATATCACTGTGTATATCACTGTGTGTAACAGATTATATCACTGTGTATATCACTGTGTGTAACAGATTATATCACTGTGTATATCACTGTGTGTATCAGATTATATCACTGTGTATATCACTGTGTGTATCACATTATATCACTGTGTGTATCACATTATATCACTGTGTATATCACTGTGTGTATCACATTATATCACTGTGTGTATCTCATTATATCACTGTGTATATCACTGTGTGTATCACATTATATCACTGTGTGTAACAGATTATATCACTGTGTGTAACAGATTATATCACTGTGTATATCACTGTGTGTATCACATTATATCACTGTGTGTATCACATTATATCACTGTGTATATCACTGTGTGTATCACATTATATCACTGTGTGTAACAGATTATATCACTGTGTGTAACAGATTATATCACTGTGTATATCACTGTGTGTAACAGATTATATCACTGTGTGTAACAGATTATATCACTGTGTGTAACAGATTATATCACTGTGTGTATCACTGTGTGTCATATGTAGAAGCACATGCACACCGCTGGTAGGTACTGGAGGGGGGTACTTATCTGCCGGTGCGCTGTATCCAGGGAGGTCCAGACTTCCCAGAGGTACTTGAGCAAAGGAATGGAAGCAGGCACACGGTCTTTCTAAAAGTGCAGTTTATTGTGCCACCAAAGGTCCAACGTTTCGGCAAATAGATTGCCTTTATCAATGCCCTCTCCTTGATAAAGGCAATCTATTTGCCGAAACGTTGGACCTTTGGTAGCACAATAAACTGCACCTTTAGAAAGACCATGTGCCTGCTTCCATTCCTTATATCACTGTGTGTAACAGATTATATCACTGTGTGTAACAGATTATATCACTGTGTATATCACTGTGTATATCACTGTGTGTAACAGATTATATCACTGTGTATATCACTGTGTGTATCAGATTATATCACTGTATATATCACTGTGTGTATCACATTATATCACTGTGTGTATCACATTATATCACTGTGTATATCACTGTGTGTATCACATTATATCACTGTGTGTTACAGATTATATCACTGTGTATATCACTGTGTGTATCACTGTGTGTAACAGATTATATCACTGTGTGTAACAGATTATATCACTGTGTGTAACAGATTATATCACTGTGTGTAACAGATTATATCACTGTGTATATCACTGTGTGTAACAGATTATATCACTGTGTATATCACTGTGTGTAACAGATTATATCATTGTGTGTAACAGATTATATCACTGTGTGTATCACATTATATCACTGTGTGTAACAGATTATATCACTGTGTATATCACTGTGTGAGTGTATCACTGTGTGTATTACTGTGTGTAACAGATTATATCACTATGTATATCACTGTGTGTATCAGAATATATCACTGTGTGTAACAGATTATATCACTGTGTATATCACTGTGTGTATCACATTATATCACTGTGTATATCACTGTGTGTATCACATTATATCACTGTGTGTAACAGATTATATCACTGTGTGTATCAGATTATATCACATTATATCACTGTGTGTATCAGATTATATCACTGTGTGTATCAGATTATATCACTGTGTATATCACTGTGTGGTATCCACATTATATCACTGTGTGTATCACATTATATCACTGTGTATATCACTGTGTGTATCAGATTATATCATTGTGTGTAACAGATATCACTGTGTGTATCAGATTATATCACTGTGTATATCACTGTGTGTATCACTGTGTAACAGATTATATCACTGTGTATATCAATGTGTGTAACAGATTATATCACTGTGTATATCAGATTATATCACTGTGTATATCACTGTGTGTATCACTGTGTAACAGATTATATCACTGTGTATATCACTGTGTGTATCAGATTATATCACTGTGTGTATCACGTGTAACAGATTATATCACTGTGTATATCACTGTGTATATCACTGTGTGTAACAGATTATATCACTGTGTGTAACAGATTATATCACTGTGTATATCACTGTGTGTAACAGATTATATCACTGTGTGTAACAGATTATATCACAGTGTGTGTCAGATTATATCACTGTGTATATCACTGTGTGTAACAGATTATATCACTGTGTGTAACAGATTATATCACTGTTTGTAACAGATTATATCACTGTGTATATCACTGTGTGTAACAGATTATATCACTGTGTGTATCAGATTATATCACTGTGTATATCACTGTGTGTAACAGATTATATCACTGTGTATATCACTGTGTGTAACAGATTATATCACTGTGTATATCATTGTGTGTATCAGATTATATCACTGTGTATATCACTGTGTGTATCACATTATATCACTGTGTATATCACTATGTGTAACAGATTATATCACTGTGTGTAACAGATTATATCACTGTGTATATCACTGTGTGTAACAGATTATATCACTGTGTGTAACAGATTATATCACTGTGTATATCACTGTGTGTAACAGATTATATCACCTGTGTAATATCACTGTGTGTAACAGATTATATCAACTGTGTGTATCAGATTATATCACTGTGTATATTACTGTGTGTAACAGATTATATCACTGTGTGTAACAGATTATATCACTGTGTGTAACAGATTATATCACTGTGTATATCACTGTGTGTATCACATTATATCACTGTGTGTAACAGATTATATCACTGTGTGTATCAGATTATATCACTGTGTATATCACTGTGTGTAACAGATTATATCACTGTGTATATCACTGTGTGTAACAGATTATATCACTGTGTATATCACTGTGTATATCACTGTGTGTATCACTGTGTGTAACAGATTATATCACTGTGTATATCACTGTGTGTAACAGATTATATCACTGTGTATATCACTGTGTATATCACTGTGTGTATCACTGTGTGTAACAGATTATATCACTGTGTATATCACTGTGTATATCACTGTGTGTATCACTGTGTGTAACAGATTATATCACTGTGTATATCACTGTGTGTAACAGATTATATCACTGTGTATATCACTGTGTGTAACCGATTATATCATTGTGTGTAACAGATTATATCACTGTGTGTATCACATTATATCACTGTGTGTAACAGATTATATCACTGTGTATATCACTGTGTGTATCACTGTGTGTATTACTGTGTGTAACAGATTATATCACTATGTATATCACTGTGTGTATCAGATTATATCACTGTGTGTAACAGATTATATCACTGTGTATATCACTGTGTGTATCACATTATATCACTGTGTATATCACTGTGTGTAACAGATTATATCACTGTGTGTATCAGATTATATCACATTATATCACTGTGTGTATCAGATTATATCACTGTGTGTATCAGATTATATCACTGTGTATATCACTGTGTGTATCACATTATATCACTGTGTGTATCACATTATATCACTGTGTATATCACTGTGTGTATCAGATTATATCATTGTGTGTAACAGATATCACTGTGTGTATCAGATTATATCACTGTGTATATCACTGTGTGTATCACTGTGTAACAGATTATATCACTGTGTATATCAATGTGTGTAACAGATTATATCACTGTGTATATCAGATTATATATCACTGTGTATATCACTTTGTGTATCACTGTGTAACAGATTATATCACTGTGTATATCACTGTGTGTATCAGATTATATCACTGTGTATATCACTGTGTGTATCACTGTGTAACAGATTATATCACTGTGTATATCACTGTGTATATCACTGTGTGTTACAGATTATATCACTGTGTGTAAACAGATTATATCACTGTGTATATCACTGTGTGTAACAGATTATATCACTGTGTGTAACAGATTATATCACAGTGTGTGTCAGATTATATCACTGTGTATATCACTGTGTGTAACAGATTATATCACTGTGTGTAACAGATTATATCACTGTTTGTAACAGATTTTATCACTGTGTATATCACTGTGTGTAACAGATTATATCACTGTGTGTATCAGATTATATCACTGTGTATATCACTGTGTGTAACAGATTATATCACTGTGTATATCACTGTGTGTAACAGATTATATCACTGTGTATATCACTGTGTGTATCAGATTATATCACTGTGTATATCACTGTGTGTATCACATTATATCACTGTGTATATCACTATGTGTAACAGATTATATCACTGTGTGTAACAGATTATATCACTGTGTATATCACTGTGTGTAACAGATTATATCACTGTGTGTAACAGATTATATCACTGTGTATATCACTGTGTGTAACAGATTATATCACTGTGTATATCACTGTGTGTAACAGATTATATCACTGTGTGTATCAGATTATATCACTGTGTATATTACTGTGTGTAACAGATTATATCACTGTGTGTAACAGATTATATCACTGTGTGTAACAGATTATATCACTGTGTATATCACTGTGTGTATCACATTATATCACTGTGTGTAACAGATTATATCACTGTGTGTATCAGATTATATCACTGTGTATATCACTGTGTGTAACAGATTATATCACTGTGTATATCACTGTGTGTAACAGATTATATCACTGTGTATATCACTGTGTATATCACTGTGTGTATCACTGTGTGTAACAGATTATATCACTGTGTATATCACTGTGTGTAACAGATTATATCACTGTGTATATCACTGTGTATATCACTGTGTGTATCACTGTGTGTAACAGATTATATCACTGTGTATATCACTGTGTATATCACTGTGTGTATCACTGTGTGTAACAGATTATATCACTGTGTATATCACTGTGTGTATCACTGTGTGTAACAGATTATATCACTGTGTATATCACTGTGTGTAACAGATTATATCACTGTGTGTAACAGATTATATCACTGTGTATATCAACTGTGTGTAACAGATTATATCACTGTGTGTAACAGATTATATCACTGTGTATATCACTGTGTGTAACAGATTATATCACTGTGTGTAACAGATTATATCACTGTGTGTAACAGATTATATCACTGTGTGTAACAGATTATATCACTGTGTATATCACTGTGTGTAACAGATTATATCACTGTGTGTAACAGATTATATCACTGTGTATATCAACTGTGTGTATCAGATTATATCACTGTGTGTAACAGATTATATCACTGTGTATATCACTGTGTGTAACAGATTATATCACTGTGTATATCACTGTGTGTAACAGATTATATCACTGTGTGTAACAGATTATATCACTGTGTGTAACAGATTATATCACTGTGTATATCACTGTGTGTAACAGATTATATCACTGTGTATATCACTGTGTGTAACAGATTATATCACTGTGTGTAACAGATTATATCACTGTGTATATCACTGTGTGTAACAGATTATATCACTGTGTGTAACAGATTATATCACTGTGTCCTGTATATCTGTAACTGTGTAACTGTTTACGTATTTAATGCTCTCTCTCTCTTCTCCCTACCTCCCTCTTTCCCCCTCTCCCTCCATCTTTTTTTATCTCCCTCTCCTTATCGTTCCACCCTCCTTCTCTCTCTCTTTCCCCCCTCTCTCATCTCTCTCCCCCCTCTCTCCATCTCTCTCCCACCTCTCTCTCCCCCCCTCTCTCTCTCTCCCCCTCTCTATCTCTCTCTCCCCCCTCTCCATCTCTCTCTCCCCCCTCTCCATCTCTCTCTCCCCTCTCTCCATCGCTCACCCCCTCTCTCCATCTCTCTCCCCCCCTCTCTATCTCTCTCTCCCTCTCTCTCTCTCCCCCCCCCCCCTCTCTATCTCTCCCCCCTCTCTATCTCCATCTCTCTCCCCCTCTCTCCATATCTCTCTCCCCCCTCTCTAATCTCTCTCTCTCCCCCCTCTCTCTCTCTCCCCCTCTCTATCTCTCTCCCCCTCTCTCTCTCCATCTCTCACCCCCCTCTCTCCATCTCTCTCTCCCCCTCTCTATCTCTCTCCCCCCTCTCTCTCTCTCCCCTCTCTGTCTCTCTCCCCCTCTCTCTCCATCTCTCCCCCTCTCTCCATCTCTCTCTCCCCCCTCTCTATCTCTCTCTCTCTCCCCCTCTCTATCTCTCTCTCTCCCTCCCCATCTCTATCTCTCTCTCCCCCTCTCTCTCTCCATCTCTCACCCCCCTCTCTATCTCTCCTCTCTCCCCCCCTCTCTCTCTCCCCCCTCCATCTCTCTCCTCCTCTCTCTCTCCATCTCTATCCCCCTCTCCATCTCTCACCCCCCTCTCTATCTCTCTCCTCCCCCCTTTCTCTCTCCCCCCTCTCTATCTCTCTCCCCCTCTCTCTCTCCATCTCTCTCTCCCCTGTCTCCATCTCTCTCTCCCCCCTCTCAATCTCTCTCTCCCCGCTCTCTATCTCTCTCCCCCCCTCTCTCTCCATCTCTCTCCCCCTGTCTCCATCTCTCTCTCCCCCCTCTCTATCGCTCTCTCTCCCCCCCCCCTCTCTCTCTCTCCCCCTCTCTCCATCTCTCACCCACCTCTCTATCCCTCTCACCCCCCTCTCTCCCCCTCTCTATCTCTCTCCCCCCCTCTCTCTCCATCT
>NW_027455417.1:0-37562 GCF_040206685.1 Ascaphus truei
ATCAGACGAGCTCCCACATGACATCCAGGATCCACCCGCGTGGTGATCCGTCAGGGGCGATCCCACCCTGAAGATAGTCCAGCTCTCTTTAATGGCGGAGACTTGAACCCAAGTCTCTCCGCAGGAAACGCAGCGTCCGCTGTGTCCCCAACTATCAAACAGCTAATGGGGCAGGGTCCCTAACCTAGGGCCTGTCCCTATAGCACTCAGCTACTGGTGACTCAGGGCTATCTGGGGCCTGGGGGGATGCTGGCCTAGTCCTCCTTCCCTTAGCTGCTCCGGTCACCAACTGTCACCAACTGCCAGCCCGCGAAATGTATCAATCTCCCTGCAGGGACATGCTGCCGCCCTATTGGCTCCTTTGGGTCCTGTGACTCTGTCCCTGTGCACCCTGGGGGCTGACTGCCCTGTGAGTACCCGAAGGGGCTCTGAGCCCTGACAGGGGACCTGGCTACACTTGCGATCGCGGGCTATTCGTGCCCCCCTGCCGGACCACCCTTGGGTTGGGTCTGGGGACGAGGAGGCAAACACCACGGGAGCAGAATAAAAGTGAGTGTCGAAAAAGGCAGTGACATTGCGGGACCACCGAGCTCCCAGTACCTCCTAACACACGCGGCCGATCCTACAAAATGGCCGCTGGGCACCAATAAAGAAGATAAGAGCTAGCGGCTATAGGCGGAGCGGTCTACGGCTATCTGCGCCACCGGGGCTTTCAGACTTGCCTCCCATCTAAGGGCTGGGACTGTCGGCGGGGGGGGTTTGATGTGCAAGGGGGGGGTTGATGTGCAAGGGAATAGGGGGTTGATGTGCAAGGGAAGGGGGGGGGGGTTGATGTGCATGGGGGGGTTGATGTGCAAGGAAAGGGGGGGTTGATGTGCAAGAGGGGGTGGTTGATGTGCAAGGGAAGAGGGGGTTGATGTGCAAGGGAAGGGGGGTTGATGTGGAAGGGGGGGTTGATGTGCAAGGGAAGGAGGGTGGTTGATGTGCAAGGGGGGGTTGATGTGCAAGGGAAGGGGGTGGTTGATGTGCAAGGGGGGGTGATGTGCAAGGGAAGGGGGGGGTTGATGTGCAAGGGGGGGGTGGTTGATGTGCAAGGGAAGGGGGGTTGATGTGCAAGGGGGGGTTGATGTGCAAGGGAAGGGGCGGTTGATGTGCAAGGGGGGGGTGGTTGATGTGCAAGGGAAGAGGGGGTTGATGTGCAAGGGAAGGGGGGTTGATGTGGAAGGGGGGGTTGATGTGCAAGGGAAGGGGGGTGGTTGATGTGCAAGGGGGGGTTGATGTGGAAGGAGGGGTTGATGTGCAAGGGGGGGTGATGTGCAAGGGAAGGGGGGGTTGATGTGCAAGGGGGGGTTGATGTGCAAGGGAAGGGGCGGTTGATGTGCAAGGGGGGTGGTTGATGTGCAAGGGAAGAGGGGGTTGATGTGCAAGGGAAGGGGGGTTGATGTGGAAGGGGGGGTTGATGTGCAAGGGAAGGGGGGTGGTTGATGTGCAAGGGGGGGGTTGATGTGGAAGGAGTTGATGTGCAAGGGAAGGGGGGTGGTTGATGTGCAAGGGGGGTTGATGTGGAAGGAGGGGTTGATGTGCAAGGGAAGGGGGGTGGTTGATGTGCAAGGGGGGTGATATGCAAGGGAAGGGGGGTGGTTGATGTGCAAGGGGGGGTTGATGTTCAAGGGGGGTTGATGTGCAAGGGGGGGTGATGTGCAAGGGGGGGGTTGATGTGCAAGGGGGGGTTGATGTGCAAGGGGGGTGATATGCAAGGGAAGGGGGGTGGTTGATGTGCAAGGGGGGGTTGATGTTCAAGGGGGGGTTGATGTGAAAGGGAAGGGGGGGTTGATGTGAAAGGGAAGGGGGGGTTGATGTGCAAGGGGGGGGTGATGTGCAAGGGGGGGGGGTTGATGTGCAAGGGGGGGTTGATGTGCAAGGGAAGGGGGGTTGATGTGCAAGGGGGGTGGTTGATGTGCAAGGGAAGAGGGGGTTGATGTGCAAGGGAAGGGGGGTTCATGTGGAAGGGGGGGTTGATGTGCAAGGGAAGGGGGGTGGTTGATGTGCAAGGGGGGGTTGATGTGGAAGGAGGGGTTGATGTGCAAGGGAAGGGGGGTGGTTGATGTGCAAGGGGGGATGATGTGCAAGGGAAGGGGGGTTGATGTGCAAGGGGGGGTTGATGTGCAAGGGAAGGGGGGTTGATGTGCAAGGGAAGGGGGTTGATGTGCAAGGGGGGTGATATGCAAGGGAAGGGGGGTGGTTGATGTGCAAGGGGGGGTTGATGTTCAAGGGGAGGTTGATGTGAAAGGGAAGGGGGGGTTGATGTGCAAGGGGGGGTTGATGTGCAAGGGGGGTGATATGCAAGGGAAGGGGGGTGGTTGATGTGCAAGGGGGGGGTGATGTGCAAGGGAACAGGGGGTTGATGTGCAAGGGGGGGGGTGATGTGCAAGGGAAGGGGGTGGTTGATGTGCAAGGGGGGGTGATGTGCAAGGGAAGGGGGGGTTGATGTGCAAGGGGGGGGTGGTTGATGTGCAAGGGAAGGGGGGTTGATGTGCAAGGGGGGGTTGATGTGCAAGGGAAGGGGCGGTTGATGTGCAAGGGGGGGGTGGTTGATGTGCAAGGGAAGAGGGGGTTGATGTGCAAGGGAAGGGGGGTTGATGTGGAAGGGGGGGTTGATGTGCAAGGGAAGGGGGGTGGTTGATGTGCAAGGGGGGGTTGATGTGGAAGGAGGGGTTGATGTGCAAGGGGGGGTGATGTGCAAGGGAAGGGGGGGTTGATGTGCAAGGGGGGGTTGATGTGCAAGGGAAGGGGCGGTTGATGTGCAAGGGAAGAGGGGTTGATGTGCAAGGGAAGGGGGGTTGATGTGGAAGGGGGGGTTGATGTGCAAGGGAAGGGGGGTGGTTGATGTGCAAGGGGGGGTTGATGTGGAAGGAGGAGTTGATGTGCAAGGGAAGGGGGGTGGTTGATGTGCAAGGGGGGTTGATTGTGGGAGGGGTTGATGTGCAAGGGAAGGGGGGTGGTTGATGTGCAAGGGGGGTGATGTGCAAGGGGGGTGATATGCAAGGGAAGGGGGGTGGTTGATGTGCAAGGGGGGGTTGATGTTCAAGGGGGGTTGATGTGCAAGGGGGGGGTGATGTGCAAGGGGGGGGTTGATGTGCAAGGGGGGGTTGATGTGCAAGGGGGGTGATATGCAAGGGAAGGGGGGTGGTTGATGTGCAAGGGGGGGTTGATGTTCAAGGGGGGGTTGATGTGAAAGGGAAGGGGGGGGTGATGTGCAAGGGGGGGGGGTTGATGTGCAAGGGGGGTTGATGTGCAAGGGAAGGGGGGGTTGATGTGCAAGGGGGGTGGTTGATGTGCAAGGGAAGAGGGGGTTGATGTGCAAGGGAAGGGGGTTGATGTGGAAGGGGGGGTTGATGTGCAAGGGAAGGGGGGTGGTTGATGTGCAAGGGGGGGTTGATGTGGAAGGAGGAGTTGATGTGCAAGGGAAGGGGGGTGGTTGATGTGCAAGGGGGGTTGATGTGGAAGGAGGGGTTGATGTGCAAGGGAAGGGGGGTGGTTGATGTGCAAGGGGGGTGATATGCAAGGGAAGGGGGGTGGTTGATGTGCAAGGGGGGGTTGATGTTCAAGGGGGGTTGATGTGCAAGGGGGGGTGATGTGCAAGGGGGGTGATATGCAAGGGAAGGGGGGTGGTTGATGTGCAAGGGGGGGTTGATGTGAAAGGGAAGGGGGGTTGATGTGAAAGGGAAGGGGGGGTTGATGTGCAAGGGGGGGGTGATGTGCAAGGGGGGGGTGTTGATGTGCAAGGGGGGGTTGATGTGCAAGGGAAGGGGGGGTTGATGTGCAAGGGGGGTGGTTGATGTGCAAGGGAAGAGGGGGGTTGATGTGCAAGGGAAGGGGGGTTCATGTGGAAGGGGGGGTTGATGTGCAAGGGAAGGGGGGTGGTTGATGTGCAAGGGGGGTTGATGTGGAAGGAGGGGTTGATGTGCAAGGGAAGGGGGGTGGTTGATGTGCAAGGGGGGATGATGTGCAAGGGAAGGGGGTTGATGTGCAAGGGGGGGTTGATGTGCAAGGGGGGGTTGATGTGCAAGGGAAGGGGGGTTGATGTGCAAGGGGGGGTGATATGCAAGGGAAGGGGGGTGGTTGATGTGCAAGGGGGGGTTGATGTTCAAGGGGGGGTGATGTGCAAGGGGGGGGGGTGATGTGAGGTGCAGGGGGGGGGGGATGTGAAGGGGGCACCCAGATAGGCACTTGTCCCTCTTTGTTGGAAGTGCTGCTGTTATTCTCCTTTCTGGAGTCAGTCCTTGAGCTCAGGACCCAGCATGGGCACCTGTTTAAGGGCCTGTAGCAGGGCAGAGGAGTCCATGGGGGACACGTCTGGTGAGGGGAACTGCTGAGACCTGAGTGTGTCTGGACTCAAATACCCTGAGTGGGCAGAGGCAGAGTGAGACAGCCCAGGGTACAGCATGGGCAAGGTTCCTGGATACCAGCACTTTTCCAGCATGGGGAAGTAGGCAGAGGCAGAGGGTGGTATTAGGTAAAATGGAAGGCAGACAGGGGGGTGAGGCTGGTAAGAACTCATTGCCGGTGGGTCGCTGCTGCTGAATCGGGCCTCCTCGGTGGCCTCCATTCTGGGTCTTTTTGTCGGTGTCTCCTCTTTCATTTAACTTTTGTCATCTTTGTACAGAACTCTGTAAATTGTTAGCTTCATTACAACATTCATATGTTATTTTCCCCCTTTGTTATAGTACCTGCAGTTGACCATCCAGGCCCTCCAAGAAGATCTTCGAACTCAGAGGGACCTTAACCACCTTCTACATCAACGTGACGTCCAAAGCCATCAATTCCAGATTGTCCACTTGTAGTGTATAATGGCATTGTCTAAAGAGCTCTGCATGTTTTTTTTATTGGATAATGTGTATCTCAGAAGTTAACTTTTGGGTGGCAGGACAACAAATGTCCATGATATAAATGTCCAGCGTGAGGACACTTGGAGAATTTGCAACCTTATATCCCATGCTTCGCTTGCATGCACGTAAATTCTTTGAATACAGTATATGTGAATGTCTATAACAACATTTGATTATATTGTTAAAAAAATAGAGGGAAAAAATTACTCCTGTTCAGACTAATTTATCGATGGCAAGCATATTCGAATAAAACTCCCAGCAAAGTCAGGGTCAATGTTCTACAATTACTGTACAAACATTTTCTTTCGATAGTTTTGCAAGCTGTTGCTGATGCCAAATGTCGTTTTATTGCGATTGACGTCGGAGTATATGGGAAGCAAAGCGATGGTGGTGTGTTCAGAGCATCCTCACCGCTCAAGTTAATCGAACAAAAAAAACTTGTGTTTCCAGCTGACAAAACATTGCCATCAAGTAACCGGGACAAGATGCCTCATGTACTCGTAGCAGATGAGGCCTACCCGTTGCTGAAGTACCTCATGAAGCCGTATCCTAGAAAATCGTTATCAAAAGAGGCCGAAATTTACAACTACAGACTATCTAGGGCTCAACGTTGTGTTGAATGTGCATTCGTATCATGTCAGGAAAATGGAGAATACTCTTAAAATCTATAGAAACATCTGTGCCAAATGCCAAACATATTGGGAAATGTGTCACTGTACTTCACAATGTGGTCATCGATTTAGAAGGGTCTGTTGATTCTTCTGTTATCGATTGTGAAGATGTAATTACTTGTTCTCTCCGTCGAAATAAAGCTAATAATGTAACAGGGAAAATGGCAAAATGTATCCGAGATTCGTTCAAAGATTACTTCAATGCCGAGGGAGCAGTGCCATGGCAAAATGATGTGTAATAAAATACATTTCCATGTGAAAGTCAGGGAGGGGGGGCGTGAAAGGCATGGAGGGGGGGCGTGAAAGGCAGGGAGGGGGGGCGTGAAAGGCAAGGAGGGGGGTGGGGGCGTGAAAGGCAGGGAGGGGGGTGGGGGCGTGAAAGGCAGGGAGGGGGGTGGGGGCGTGAAAGGCAGGGAGGGGGGGGGGACGGGTGCGTTAAAGGCAGGGAGGGGACGGGGCGTGAAAGGCATGGAGGGGGGGCGTGAAAGGCAGGGAGGGGGGGCGTGAAAGGCAAGGAGGGGGGTGGGGGCGTGAAAGGCAGGGAGGGGGGTGGGGGCGTGAAAGGCAGGGAGGGGGTGGGGGCGTGAAAGCCAGGGAGGGGGTGGGGGCGTGAAAGGCAGGGAGGGGGTGGGGGCGTGAAAGGGAGGGGGGTGGGGACGTGAAAGGCAGGGAGGGGGGGGACGGGTGCGTTAAAGGCAGGGAGGGGACGGGGCGTGAAAGGCAGGGAGGGGACGGGGGCGTGAAATGCAGGGAGGGGGGGGCGTTAAAGGCAGGGAGGGGACGGGGGCGATAAAGGCAGGCAGGGGACGGGGGCGTAAAAGGCAGGGAGGGGATGGGGGCGTGAAAGGCAGGGAGGGGACGGGGGGCGTGAAAAGAAGGGAGGGGGGTGGGGGCGTGAAAGGCAGGGGGGGCGTGAAAGGCAGGGTGGGGGGTGGAAAAGCAGGAGGGGGTGGGGGCGTGAAAGGCAGGGAAGGGGATGGAAAGGCAGGGAGGGGGCGTGAAAGGCAGGAGGGGGGTGGGGGTGGAAAGGCAGGGAGGGGGGTGGAAAGGCAGGGAGGGGGGTAGGGGCGTGAAAGGCAGGGAGGGGGGTGGAAAGGCAGGAGGGGGTAGGGCGTGAAAGGCAGGGAGGGGGGTGGGGGCGTGAAAGGCAGGGAGGGGGGTGGGGGTGTGAAAGGCAGGGAGGGGGGTGGGGGCGTGAAAGGCAGGGAGGGGGTGGGGGTGTGAAAGGCAGGGAGGGGGGTGGGGGCGTGAAAGGCAGGGAGGGGGGTAGGGGTGGAAAGGCAGGGAGGGGGTATGGGCGTGAAAGGCAGGGAGGGGGTGGAAATGCAGGGAGGGGGTGGGGGCGTGAAAGGCAGGGAGGGGGGTGGGGGCGTGAAAGGCAGGGAGGGGGGTGGGGGCGTGAAAGGCAGGGAGGGGGCGGGGGCGTGAAAGGCAGGGTGGGGGCGTGAAAGGCAGGGTGGGGGCGTGAAAGGCAGGGTGGGGCGTGAAAGGCAGGGAGGGGATGGGGGGCGTGAAAGGCAGGGAGGGGAGGTGTGAAAGGCAGGGAGGGGGCGTGAAAGGCAGGGGGGCGTGAAAGGCAGGGGGGCGTGAAAGGCAGGGGGCGTGAAAGGCAGGGGGGGGCGTGAAAGGCAGGAGGGGCGTGAAAGGCAGGGGGGTCGTGAAAGGCGGGGAGGGGGGGCAGGAAAGGCGGGGAGGGGGGGCGTGAAAAGCGGGGAGGGAGGGGGCGTGAAAGTTGGGGAGGGGGGCCGTGAAAGGCGGGGAGGGGGGTGTGAAAAGCGGGGAGGGGGGTGGGGGCGTGAAAGGCAGGGAGGGAGGTGGGGGGCGTGAAAGGCAGGGAGGGGCAGCGTGAAAGGCAGGGAGGGGGGCGTGAAGGCAGGGAGGGGGGCGTGAAAGGCAGGGAGGGGGGCATGAAAGACAGGGAGGGGGGGCGTGAAAGGCAGGGAGGGGGGGTGTAAAAGGCAGGGAGAGGGGGTGTGAAAGGGAGGGAGGGTGTTGGGGGCATTAAAGGCAGGGAGGGGGTTGGGGGCGTGAAAGGCAGAGAGGGGTGGGGGCGTGAAAGGCAGGGAGGGGGCGTGAAAGGCAGGGAGGGGCGTGGGGGCGTGAAAGGCAGGGAGGGGGGGCATGAAAGGCAGTGAGGGGGGGTCTGAAAGGCAGGGAGTGGGGGGGGGCGTGAAAGGCAGGGAGGGGGGCGTGAAAGGCAGGGTGGGGACGGGGGCGTGAAAGCCAGGGAGGGGACGGGGCATGAAAGCCAGGGAGGGGATGGGGGCGTGAAAGCCAGGGAGGGGACGGGGCGTGAAAGGCAGGGAGGGGACGGGGCGTGAAAGGCAGGGAGGGGGGTGGTGGCGTGAAAGGCAGGGAGGTGGATGGGGGCGTGAAAGGCAGGGATGGGGCGTGATAGGCAGGGAGGTGGCGTGAAAGGCAGGGAGGGGGCGTGAAAGGCAGGGAGGGGGCGTGAAAGGCGGGAGGGGGCGTGAAAGGTAGGGAGGGGGGCGTGAAAGGCAGGGAGGGGGCGTGAAAGGCAGGGAGAGGGTGGGAAAGGCAGGGAGGGGGGCGTGAAAGGCAGGGAGGTGGGTGGGGGCGTGAAATGCAGGGAGGGGGGCGTGAAAGGCAGGGAGAGGGCGTGAAAGGCATGGAGGGGGCGTGAAAGGCAGGGAGGTGGGCGTGAAAGGCAGGGAGGGGGGCGTGAAAGGCAGGGAGGGGGGCGTGAAAGGCAGGGAGGGGGGTGGAAAGACAGGGAGGGGGGTGAGGGCATAAAGGCAGGGAGGGGTGGCGTGAAAGGCAGGGAGGGGGCGTGAAAGGCAGGGAGGGGGCGGGAAAGGAAGGGAGGGGGGCGTGAAAGGCAGGGAGGGGGCGTGAAAGGCAGGGAGGTGGGCGTGAAAGGCAGGGAGGTGGGTGGGGGCGTGAAATGCAGGGAGGGGGGCGTGAAAGGCAGGGAGAGGGCGTGAAAGGCAGGGAGGGGGCGTGAAAGGCAGGGAGGTGGGCGTGAAAGGCAGGGAGGGGGGCGTGAAAGGCAGGGAGGGGGGCGTGAAAGGCAGGGAGGGGGGCGTTAAAGGCAGGGAGGGGGGTGGAAAGGCAGGGAGGGGGCTTAAAGTCAGGGAGGAGGGTGGAAAGACAGGGAGGGGGGTGGGGGCGTGAAAGGCAGGGAGGGGGCGTGAAAGGCAGGGAGGGGGCGGGAAAGGCAGGGAGGGGGGCGTGAAAGGCAGGGAGGGGGCGTGAAAGGCAGGGAGGGGGCGTGAAAGGCAGGGAGGGGGGCGTGAAAGGCAGGGAGGTGGGTGGGGGCGTGAAATGCAGGGAGGGGGGCGTGAAAGGCAGGGAGAGGGCGTGAAAGGCAGGGAGGGGGCGTGAAAGGCAGGGAGGTGGGCGTGAAAGGCAGGGAGGGGGGCGTGAAAGGCAGGGAGGGGGGCGTGAAAGGCAGGGAGGGGGGCGTTAAAGGTAGGGAGGGGGGGGTGGAAAGACAAGGAGGGGGGTGGGGGCGTGAAAGGCAGGGAGGGGGCGTGAAAGGCAGGGAGGGGGCGTGAAAGGCAGGGAGGGGGGCGTAAAAGGCAGGGAGGGGGGCGTGAAAGGCCAGGAGAGGGGCGAGAAAAGCAGGGTGGGGGCGTGAAAGGCAGGGTGGGGGCGTGAAAGGCAGGGAGGTGGCGTGAAAGGCAGGGAGGGGGCGTGAAAGGCAGGGAGGGAGGTGGAAAGACAGGGAGGGGGGTGAGGGCGTAAAAGGCAGGGAGGGGTGGCGTGAAAGGCAGGGAGGGGGCGTGAAAGGCAGGGAGGGGGCGGGAAAGGCAGGGAGGGGGGCGTGAAAGGCAGGGAGGGGGGTGGGGGCGTGAAAGGCAGGGAGGGGGGTGGGGGCGTGAAAGCCAGGGAGGGGGTGGGGGCGTGAAAGGCAGGGAGGGGTGGGGGCGTGAAAGGCAGGGAGGGGGGGGGGGGGCGTGAAAGGCAGGGAGGGGGGGGGGACGGGTGCGTTAAAGGCAGGGAGGGGACGGGGCGTGAAAGGCAGGGAGGGGACGGGGCGTGAAAGGCAGGGAGGGGGGGGGCGGTTAAAGGCAGGGAGGGGACGGGGGCGATAAAGGCAGGCAGGGGACGGGGGCGTAAAAGGCAGGGAGGGGATGGGGGCGTGAAAGGCAGGGAGGGGACGGGGGCGTGAAAGGCAGGGAGGGGACGGGGGCGTGAAAGGCAGGGAGGGGGGCGTGAAAGGCGGGGAGGGGGCGTGAAAGGCAGGGAGGGGGGCGTGAAAGGCAGGGAGGGGACGGGGGGCGTGAAAAGAAGGGAGGGGGGTGAGGGCGTGAAAGGCAGGGGGGCGTGAAAGGCAGGGTGGGGGGTGGAAAAGCAGGGAGGGGGGTGGGGCGTGAAAGGCAGGGAGGGGGATGGAAAGGCAGGGAGGGGGCGTGAAAGGCAGGAGGGGGGTGGGGGTGGAAAGGCAGGGAGGGGGGTGGAAAGGCAGGGAGGGGGGTAGGGGCGTGAAAGGCAGGGAGGGGGTAGGGGCGTGAAAGGCAGGGAGGGGGGTGGAAAGGCAGGGAGGGGGGTAGGGGCGTGAAAGGGCAGGGAGGGGGGTGGGGGCGTGAAAGGCAGGGAGGGGGTGGGGGTGTGAAAGGCAGGGAGGGGGGTGGGGGCGTGAAAGGCAGGGAGGGGGTGGGGGTGTGAAAGGCAGGGAGGGGGGTGGGGGCGTGAAAGGCAGGGAGGGGGGTAGGGGTGGAAAGGCAGGGAGGGGGTATGGGCGTGAAAGGCAGGGAGGGGGGTGGAAATGCAGGGAGGGGGGTGGGGGCGTGAAAGGCAGGGAGGGGGGTGGGGGCGTGAAAGGCAGGGAGGGGGGTGGGGGCGTGAAAGACAGGGAGGGGGGTGGGGGCGTGAAAGGCAGGGAGGGGGCGGGGGCGTGAAAGGCAGGGTGGGGGCGTGAAAGGCAGGGTGGGGGCGTGAAAGGCAGGGTGGGGCGTGAAAGGCAGGGAGGGGATGGGGGGCGTGAAAGGCAGGGAGGGGAGGTGTGAAAGGCAGGGAGGGGGCGTGAAAGGCAGGGGGGCGTGAAAGGCAGGGGGGCGTGAAAGGCAGGGGGGGCGTGAAAGGCAGGGGGGGCGTGAAAGGCAGGGGGGTCGTGAAAGGCGGGGAGGGGGGGCAGGAAAGGCGGGGAGGGGGGGCGTGAAAAGCGGGGAGGGAGGGGGCGTGAAAGTCGGGGAGGGGGGGCGTGAAAGGCGGGGAGGGGGGTGTGAAAAGCGGGGAGGGGGGTGGGGGTGTGAAAGGCAGGAGGGAGGTGGGGGGCGTGAAAGGCAGGGAGGGGCAGCGTGAAAGGCAGGGAGGGGGGCGTGAAAGGCAGGGAGGGGGGCATGAAAGACAGGGAGGGGGGGCGTGAAAGGCAGGGAGGGGGGGTGTAAAAGGCAGGGAGAGGGGGTGTGAAAGGGAGGGAGGGGTGTTGGGGGCATTAAAGGCAGGGAGGGGGTTGGGGGCGTGAAAGGCAGAGAGGGGTGGGGGCGTGAAAGGCAGGGAGGGGGCGTGAAAGGCAGGGAGGGGCGTGGGGGCGTGAAAGGCAGTGAGGGGGGGTCTGAAAGGCAGGGAGTGGGGGGGGGCGTGAAAGGCAGGGAGGGGGGGCGTGAAAGGCAGGGTGGGACGGGGGCGTGAAAGCCAGGGAGGGGACGGGGCATGAAAGCCAGGGAGGGGATGGGGGCGTGAAAGCCAGGGAGGGGACGGGGGCGTGAAAGGCAGGGAGGGGACGGGGCGTGAAAGGCAGGGAGGGGGGTGGTGGCGTGAAAGGCAGGGAGGTGGATGGGGGCGTGAAAGGCAGGGATGGGGCGTGATAGGCAGGGAGGTGGCGTGAAAGGCAGGGAGGGGGCGTGAAAGGCAGGGAGGGGGCGTGAAAGCGGGAGGGGGCGTGAAAGGTAGGGAGGGGGGCGTGAAAGGCAGGGAGGGGGCGTGAAAGGCAGGGAGAGGGTGGGAAAGGCAGGGAGGGGGGCGTGAAAAGGCAGGGAGGTGGGTGGGGGCGTGAAATGCAGGGAGGGGGGCGTGAAAGGCAGGGAGAGGGCGTGAAAGGCATGGAGGGGGCGTGAAAGGCAGGGAGGTGGGCGTGAAAGGCAGGGAGGGGGGCGTGAAAGGCAGGGAGGGGGGCGTGAAAGGCAGGGAGGGGGGTGGAAAGACAGGGAGGGGGGTGAGGGCGTAAAAGGCAGGGAGGGTGGCGTGAAAGGCAGGGAGGGGGCGTGAAAGGCAGGGAGGGGGCGGGAAAGGAAGGGAGGGGGGGCGTGAAAGGCAGGGAGGGGGCCGTGAAAGGCAGGGAGGTGGGCGTGAAAGGCAGGGAGGTGGCGTGAAAGGCAGGGAGGTGGGTGGGGGCGTGAAATGCAGGGAGGGGGCGTGAAAGGCAGGGAGAGGGCGTGAAAGGCAGGGAGGGGGCGTGAAAGGCAGGGAGGTGGGCGTGAAAGGCAGGGACGGGGGCGTGAAAGGCAGGGAGGGGGGGCGTGAAAGGCAGGGAGGGGGGCGTTAAAGGCAGGGAGGGGGGTGGAAAGGCAGGGAGGGGGCTTAAAGTCAGGGAGGAGGGTGGAAAGACAGGGAGGGGGGTGGGGCGTGAAAGGCAGGGAGGGGCGTGAAAGGCAGGGAGGGGGGCGGGAAAGGCAGGGAGGGGGGCGTGAAAGGCAGGGGAGGGGGCGTGAAAGGCAGGGAGGGGGCGTGAAAGGCAGGGAGGGGGGCGTGAAAGGCAGGGAGGTGGGTGGGGGCGTGAAATGCAGGGAGGGGGCGTGAAAGGCAGGGAGAGGGCGTGAAAGGCAGGGAGGGGGCGTGAAAGGCAGGAGGTGGGCGTGAAAGGCAGGGAGGGGGCGTGAAAGGCAGGGAGGGGGGCGTGAAAGGCAGGGAGGGGGGCGTTAAAGGTAGGGAGGGGGGTGGAAAGACAAGGAGGGGTGTGGGGGCGTGAAAGGCAGGGAGGGGGCGTGAAAGGCAGGGAGGGGGGCGTGAAAGGCAGGGAGGGGGGCGTAAAAGGCAGGGAGGGGGGCGTGAAAGCCAGGAGAGGGGCGAGAAAAGCAGGGTGGGGGCGTGAAAGGCAGGGTGGGGGCGTGAAAGGCAGGGAGGTGGCGTGAAAGGCAGGGAGGGGGCGTGAAAGGCAGGGAGGGGGGTGGAAAGACAGGGAGGGGGGTGAGGGCGTAAAAGGCAGGGAGGGGTGGCGTGAAAGGCAGGGAGGGGCGTGAAAGGCAGGGAGGGGCGGGGAAAGGCAGGGAGGGGGCGGGAAAGGCAGGGAGGGGGGCGTGAAAGGCAGGGAGGGGGCGTGAAAGGCAGGGAGGGGGGCGTGAAAGGCAGGGAGGTGGGTGGGGGCGTGAAAGGCAGAGGGGGGCGTGAAAGACAGGGAGGGGGGTGTGAAAGGCAGGGAGAGGACGTGAAAGGCAGATAGGTGGGTGGGGGCGTGAAAGGCAGGGAGGGGGCGTGAAAGGCAGGGAGGGGGCGTGAATGGCAGGGAGGGGGCGTGAATGGCAGGAGGGGCCGTGAAAGGCAGGAGGGGGGGCGTGAAAGGCCAGGGAGGTGGGTGAGGGCGTGAAAGGCAGAGAGGGGGGCGTGAAAGGCAGGGAGGGGGCGTGAAAGGCAGGGAGGGGGGCGTGAAAGGCAGGGAGGGGGGCGTGAAAGGCAGGAGGGGGGCGTTAAAGGCAGGGGTGGGGGTGGAAAGACAGGGAGGGGGTGGGGGCGTGAAAGGCAGGGAAGGGGGCGTGAAAGGCAGGGAAGGGGCGTGAAAGGCAGGAGGGGGGCGTAAAAGGCAGGGAGGGGGGCGTGAAAGGTATGGTGGGGGCGTGAAAGGCAGAGAGGGGGTGTGAAAGGCAGGGAGGGGGCGTGAAAGGCAGGGTGGGGGCGTGAAAGGCAGGGAGGGGGTGTGAAAGGCAGCGAGGGGGGGAGTGAAAGGCGGGAGGGGGGGCGTGAAAGGCAGGGAGGGGGGCGTGAAAGGCGGGGAGGGGGGGCGTGAAAGGCGGGGAGGGGGGCGTGAAAAGCGGGGAGGGGGGCGTGAAAGCCAGGGAGGGGTGCGTGAAAGGCAGGTAGGGAGGGGCGTGAAAGGCAGGGAGGGGGGGCGTGAAAGGCAGGGAGGGGGGGCGTGAAAGGCAGGGAGGGGTTGGGGGCATGAAAGGCAGGGAGGGGGTTGGGGGCGTGAAAGGCAGGGAGGGGGGTGGAAAGGCAGGAGGGGGGTGGGGCGTGAAAGGCAGGGAGGGGGTTGGGGGCATGAAAGGCAGGGATGGCGTTGGGGGCGTGAAAGGCAGGGAGAGGGTAGGGGGCGTGAAAGGCAGGGAGGGGGGCGTGAAAGGCAGGGAGGGGGGGCGTGAAAGGCAGGGAGGGGGCGTGAAAGGCAGGGAGGTGGGGCGTGAAAGGCAGGGAGGTGGGGCGTGAAAGGCAGGGAGGGGGTTGGGGCGTGGAAGGAGGGGAGGGGGGTGGGGGCATGAAAGGCAGAGAGGGGGTGGGGGCGTGAAAGGCAGGGAGGGGGCGTGAAAGACAGGGAGGGGGTGGGGGCGTGAAAGGCTGGGAGGGGGTGCGTGAAAGGCAGGGAGGGGGGGCGTGAAAGGCAGGGAGGGGGGTGGGGGCGTGAAAGGCAAGGAGGGGACGGGGGCGTGAAAGGCAGGGAGGTGGGTGGGGGCGTGAAAGGCAGGGAGGGGGGCATGAAAGGCAGGGAGGGGGTGGAAAGGCAGGGAGGGGGGTGGAAAGGCAGGGAGGGGGGCGTAAAAGGCAGGGAGGGGAGCGTGAAAGGCAGGGAGGGGGGCGAGAAAGGCAGGGTGGGGTGTGAATGGCAGGGAGGGGGCGTGAAAGGCAGGGAGGGGGCGTGAAAGGCAGGAGGGGGCGTGAAAGACAGGTAGGGGGCGTGAAAGGCAGGGTGGGGCGTGAAAGGCAGGGAGGGGGCGTGAAAGGCAGGGAGGGGGCGTGAAAGGCAGGGTGGGGACGGGGGCGTGAGAGGCAGGGAGGGGACGGGGCGTGAAAGGCAGAGAGGGGGGCGTGAAAGGCAGGGAGGGGGCGTGAAAAGCAGGGAGGGGGCGTGAAAAAGCAGGGGGGACATGAAAGGCAGGGAGGGGGCGTGAAAGGCAGGGGTCGTGAAAGGCAGGGGGCGTGAGGCAGGGGGGGGTGAAAGGCAGGGGGGGCGTGAAAAGCAAGGGGGGCGTGAAAGGCAGGGGGGCGTGAAAGGCAGGGGGAGTGAAAGGCAGGGGGGGGTGAAAGGCAGGGGGGGCGTGAAAGGCAGGGAGGGGGGCATGAAAGGCAGGGAGGGGGGCGTGAAAGGCAGGGAGGGGGGGCGTGAAAGGCAGGAGGTGGGGCGTGAAAGGCAGGGAGGTGGGGCGTGAAAGGCAGGGAGGTGGGCGTGAAAGGCAGGGAGGGGGGCAAGAAAGGCAGGGTGGGGGCGTGAAAGGCAGGGTGGGGCGTGAAAGGCAGGAGGGGTGTGAAAGGCAGGGATGGGCGTGAAGGCAGGGTGGGGGCGTGAAAGGCAGGGAGGGGGCGTGAAAGGCAGGGTGGGGGCGTGAAAGGCAGGGATGGGGCGTGAAAGGCAGGGGGGGCGTGAAAGGCAGGGAGGGGGCGTGAAAGGCAGGGAGGGGGCGTGAAAGGCAGGGAGGGGGCGTGAAAGGCAGGGTGGGGGCGTGAAAGGCAGGGATGGGGGCGTGAAAGGCAGGGAGGGGACGGGGGCGAGAGGCAGGGAGGGGACGGGGGCGTGAAAGGGAGGGGGCGTGAAAGGACAGGGAGGGGGAGTGAAAGGCAGGGAGGGGCGTGAAAGGCAAGGGGTGTGAAAGGCAGGGGGGCGTGAAAGGCAGGGAGGGGCGTGAAAGGCAGGGGTGTGAAAGGCAGGGGGGTGTGAAAGGCAGCGAGGAGGGGGGCGTGAAAGGCAGGGAGGGGGGCGTGAAAGGCAGGGAGGGGGGCGTGAAAGGCAGGGAGGTGGGGGCATGAAAGGCAGGGAGGGGAGTGTAAAAGGCAGGGAGGGGGGTGTGAAAGGCAGGGAGGGAGGCGTGAAAGGCAGGGAGGGAGGCGTGAAAGGCAGGGATGGGGGGCGTGAAAGGGAGGGAGGGGCGTGAAAGGCAGGGTGGGGGTTGGGGGCGTGAAAGGCAGGGAGGGGGTTGGGGCGTGAAAGGCAGGGAGGGGGTTGGGGGCGTGAAAGGCAGGGAGGGGGGGCGTGAAAGGCAGGGAGGGGGGGGCGTGAAAGGCAGAGAGGGGGATGGGGGCATGAAAGGCAGGGATGGCGTTGGGGGTGTGAAATGCAGGGAGGGGGGGCGTGAAAGGCAGGGAGGGGGGGGCGTGAAAGGTAGGGAGGGGGGGTGAAAGGCAGGGAGGGGGGGTGAAAGGCAGGGAGGGGGGGGGGCGTGAAAGGCAGGGAGGGGGGGGGCGTGAAAGGCAGGGAGGGGGGCGTGAAAGGCGGCGAGGGGGGTGGGGGCGTGAAAGGTAGGGAGGGGATGGGGGCGTGAAAGGCAGGGAGGGGACGGGGGCGTGAAAGGCAGGGAGGGGGCGTGAAAGGCAGGGAGGGGGCGGGAAAGGCAGGGAGGGGGGCGTGAAAGGCAGGGAGGGGGGCGTGAAAGGCAGGGAGGGGGGTGGGGGCGTGAAATGCAGGGAGGGGGGCGTGAAAGGCAGGGAGAGGGCGTGAAAGGCAGGGAGGGGGCGTGAAAGGCAGGGAGGGGGGAGTGAAAGGCAGGGAGGGGGGCGTGAAAGGCAGGGAGGGGGCGTGAAAGGCAGGGAGGGGGGTGTTAAAGGCAATGAGGGGGGCGTGAAAGGCAGGGAGGGGGGCGTGAAAGGCAGGGAGGGGGGCGTAAAAGGCAGGGAGGGGGGTGTGAAAGGCCAGGAGAGGGGAGAAAAAAGCAGGGTGGGGGCGTGAAAGGCAGGGTGGGAGCGTGAAAGGCAGGGAGGCGGCGTGAAAGGCAGGGAGGGGGGCGTGAAAGGCAGGGAGAGGGGCGTGAAAGGCAGGGAGGGGGGCGTGAAAGGCAGGGAGGGGGGTGTGAAAGGCAGGGTGGGGGCGTGAAAGGCAGGGAGGGGGCGTGAAAGGCAGATAGGTGGGTGGGGGTGTGAAAGGCAGGGAGGGGGGTGTGAAAGGCAGGGAGAGGACGTGAAAGGCAGATAGGTGGGTGGGGGTGTGAAAGGCAGGGAGGGGGCGTGAAAGGCAGGGAGGGGGGCGTGAATGGCAGAGAGGGGGCGTGAAAGGCAGGGAGGGGGGCGAGAAAGGCAGGGTGGGGGCGTGAAAGGCAGGGTGGGGGCGTGAAAGGCAGGGAGGGGGCGTGAAAGGCAGGGAGGGGGCGTGAAAGACAGGTAGGGGGCGTGAAAGGCAGGGTGGGGCGTGAAAGGCAGGGAGGGGGCGTGAAAGGCAGGGAGGTGGCGTGAAAGGCAGGGAGGGGGCGTGAAAGGCAGGGAGGGGACGGGGGGTGTGAGAGGCAGGGAGGGGACGGGGGGCGTGAAAGGCAGAGAGGGGGCGTGAAAGGCAGGGAGGGGGCGTGAAAGGCAGGGAGGGGGGCGTGAAAGGCAGGGAGGGGGGCGTGAAAGGCAGGGAGGGGGGCGTGAAAGGCAGGGAGGTGGGTGGGGGCGTGAAAGGCAGGGAGGGGACGGGGGGCGTGAGAGGCAGGGAGGGGACGGGGGCGTGAAAGGCAGAGAGGGGGCGTGAAAGGCAGGGAGGGGGCGTGAATGGCAGGGAGGGGGCGTGAAAGGCAGGGAGGGGGGCGTGAAAGGCAGGGACAGGACGTGAAAGGCAGATAGGTGGGTGGGGGCGTGAAAGGCAGGGAGGGGGCGTGAAAGGCAGGGAGGGGGGCGTGAAAGGCAGGGAGGGGGGCGTGAAAGGCAATGAGGGGGGCGTGAAAGGCAGGGAGGGGGGCGTGAAAGGCAGGGAGGGGGGCGTAAAAGGCAGGGAGGGGGGTGTGAAAGGCCAGGAGAGGGGCGAGAAAAGCAGGGTGGGGGCGTGAAAGGCAGGGAGGCGGCGTGAAAGGCAGGGAGGGGGGCGTGAAAGGCAGGGAGGGGGGCGTGAAAGGCAGGGAGGGGGGCGTGAAAGGCAGGGAGGGGGGCGTGAAAGGCAGGGAGGGGGGCGAGAAAGGCAGGGAGGGGGGCGTGAAAGGCAGGGAGGGGGGCGTTAAAGGCAGGGAGGGGGTGGAAAGACAGGGAGGGGGGTGGGGGCGTGAAAGGCAGGGAGGGGGGCGTGAAAGGCAGGGAGGGGGGTGTGAAAGGCAGGGAGAGGACGTGAAAGGCAGATAGGTGGGTGGGGGCATGAAAGGCAGGGAGGGGGCGTGAAAGGCAGGGAGGGGGCGTGAATGGCAGGGAGGGGGCGTGAAAGGCAGGGAGGGGGGCGTGAAAGGCAGGGAGAGGACGTGAAAGGCAGATAGGTGGGTGGGGGCGTGAAAGGCAGGGAGGGGGGCGTGAAAAGCGGGGAGGGGGGGCGTGAAAGGCAGGGAGGGGGGCGTGAAAGGCAGGGAGGGGGGGCGTGAAAGGCAGGGAGGGGGGGCGTGAAAGGCAGGGAGGGGGTTGGGGGCGTGAAAGGCAGGGAGGGGGTTGGGGGCGTGAAAGGCAGGGAGGAGGGCGTGAAAGGCAGGGAGGGGGGGCGTGAAAGGCAGGGAGGTGGGGGCATGAAAGGCAGGGAGGGAGGCGTAAAAGGCAGGGAGGGGAGTGTAAAAGGCAGGGAGGGGGGTGTGAAAGGCAGGGAGGGAGGCGTGAAAGGCAGGGATGGGGGGCGTGAAAGGGAGGGAGGGGCGTGAAAGGCAGGGAGGTGGGGGCATGAAAGGCAGGGTGGGGGCTGGGGGCGTGAAAGGCAGGGAGGGGGTTGGGGGCGTGAAAGGCAGGGAGGGGGTTGGGGGCGTGAAAGGCAGGGAGGGGGGGCGTGAAAGGCAGAGAGGGGGATGGGGGCATGAAAGGCAGGGATGGCGTTGGGGGCGTGAAAGGCAGGGAGGGGGGGCGTGAAAGGCAGGGAGGGGGGGGGGCGTGAAAGGCAGGGAGGGGGGGTGAAAGGCAGGGAGGGGGGGTGTAAGGCAGGGAGGGGGGGGCGTGAAAGGCAGGGAGGGGGTTGGGGGCGTGAAAGACAGGGAGGGGGGGCGTGAAAGGCAGGGAGGGGGTTGGGGGCGTGAAAGGCAGGGAGGGGGTTGGGGGCGTGAAAGGCAGGGAGGGGGGTGGAAAGGCAGGGAGGGGGGTGGGGCGTGAAAGGCAGGGAGGGGGTTGGGGGCATGAAAGGCAGGGATGGCGTTGGGGGCGTGAAAGGCAGGGAGAGGGTTGGGGGCGTGAAAGGCAGGGAGGGGGGCGTGAAAGGCAGGGAGGGGGGGGCGTGAAAGGCAGGGAGGGGGGGCGTGAAAGGCAGGGGGGGGGGGCGTGAAAGGCAGGGAGGTGGGGCGTGAAAGGCAGGGAAGGGGTTGGGGGCGTGGAAGGCAGGGAGGGGGGTGGGGGCGTGAAAGGCAGGGAGGGGGCTTGAAAGGCAGGGAGGGGGCGTGAAAGACAGGGAGGGGGTGGGTGCGTGAAAGGCAGGGAGGGGGGGCGTGAAAGGCAGGGAGGGGGGGGCGTGAAAGGCAGGGAGGGGGGGGCGTGAAAGGCAGGGAGGGGGGGCGTGAAAGGCGGGGAGGGGGGTGGGGGCGTGAAAGGCAGGGAGGGGATGGGGGCGTGAAAGGCAGGGAAGTGGGTGGGGGCGTGAAAGGCAGGGAGGGGGGCATGAAAGGCAGGGAGGGGGCGTGAAAGGCAGGGAGGGGGCGTGAAAGGCAGGGAGGGGGCGAAAAATCGTGCAATCCACAACTGTATCCGCCTCTCCGAGCGTCTGAAAGCAATCCAGCGTTCCTGGTGTGTGGCTGAAGAGGTGAGGGACTCCCTCCTCTCAAACGGAAAAGAAGAGCAAAAAGTAGAGTTGGAACATACCTATCATACAGGGATGAGAGAGAGAGACAGAGAATGAGAGAGAGACAGAGAATGAGAGAGAGACAGAGAATGAGAGAGAGACAGAGAATGAGAGAGAGACAGAGAATGAGAGAGAGACAGAGAATGAGAGAGAGAGACAGAGAATGAGAGAGAGACACAGAGAGAGAGAGACAGAGAATGAGAGAGAAACAGAGAGAGGGACATGGGGAGAGAGAGACACAGAGAGAGAGAGACAGACACAGAGAGAGAGAGAGAGACAAAAGTAATATACTGTATAACCATTATACCGTACCCCCTAGTATTCGTGTAATCATTGTCCCACACCCCCTATTACTCACGCTTTGGCAATACTGAAATGTTCTTTTGACATGCCAATCAAGCTGATTTGATTTGAGAGACACAGAGACACACACAGAGACACAGAGAGAGACAGAGATACAGAGACACACACAGAGACACACAGAGAGAAACAGAGACACACAGAGAGAAACAGAGACACACAGAGAGAAACAGAGACACACAGAGAGAAACAGAGACACACAGAGAGAAACAGAGACACACAGAGAGAGACAGAGACACAGAGAGACAGAGACACAGAGAGAGACAGAGACACACAGAGAGAGACAGAGACACACAGAGAGAGACAGAGACACAGAGAGAGAGAGAGAGAGAGAGAGAGAGACACGGGCCTATTTAGTAAGCGTCGATAAGGCTGCGTCTATAGTATTTCAGACGGAGGGAAGGCACACACGCTGCAATACACTTGCTGAAGCCTGAGCTTTTTTATGGCTTTGCAGGGTATGCAGCGGGTGCGATTGGGGGCGTGGCAATAAATATTTGGAGGCGTGGCAATAACGTTCCGGCGCGGACGTCACTTCCCTACCTCACATCCCGATCCACCGGCATTTTTTCAGATGCAGCATCTGAAGCACTGTGCAGACAAGAAGAAAAATGCACACAATGCGCACCAGAGATTAAAATATAGTAAATTATTTATTAATAAAACAAGAAATAACCGAGGGGGATCCAACCCCACCTCAGTACTTTCTTCTCGTTGCTATTGCCACACTATACGTCCTGACGCCGGAAGGGAAGTTGGTACGCGACCAAGACGAGACGCCGGATTTACAGTGGAACCACAACATACCACAGATTGCTGGAGGACCACACTGCGAGGGGCGCAGCCTATCGAGTTTCCCGGTCATCGTCCAAAGTCTGGAGCTGCGGATTGACCACCGGATTACCACGGAGCACGAGCCTGTCTCACACAATGCTTTTACCAAACGGATGTTTGTGAGTTTGCTATTTTTATCTTGTCCAGGAAATGAAATTGTTAAACCGAATTTACACATGGAGCGGGCGCTTTCTCTTCTTTTTTTTGTTTAGGTATCTATCGAGGAGGTGGTTGTTTCCCTGAAGAGAGCTGCCAGGGCTCCAGAGGACGCCCGAATTGGATCCTTTTATGATTGAGTTATAACATAGCTATTAGAGCTAGGTTTCTGGACTTTTATTGTGTTTAGGCATAGTGTTTATTATTATTTTATTACAGCTACTTTTTAGTAATTGCACTGTTATTAATTCTGACCACTAATTCTCACTGCCATTATAATCTCTCTCTAGCCACAACCAAATTGCTATATCAGCTATATTATTTATTGGTTATACCAGGGGAGCATAAACTTTTGCAGCTCGCCCCCCTGCCTTCCCTCTGCTGGTGCTCGTGCCCCCCCCCCCTACCTTGATGCGGCGTCACGTGACCTGCAGCGGCATTTGACGAGGGTGACGTCACATGACCCCGCGGCGTAATTTAACATACTGTGCTATATGTATGCACACACAGCTGTCTCTTACACATACAAATACTGTTTTTCCATCCCTATACACAAAAAAGGACCACAAAGTATCCACACACACTTTTAGTTGTGCTACAAACTCTCACATTTCCACACCCACCCACACCATTTATATCCACTCCCACTCCACACACACCTTTTGTAAAGCACTGTATATACTGTGGGCTCTCCATTCATTTTCATTCACACTGATACACATACACACTCTTTCATCACTTGCTTTCAGGAACCTTTTGACACCTCTAGGCATAAAACACATCAACACCGGGGGAAGGACCAGCACAGATAACATTCCAAGAGACACTGTTTTTAAGTATACCTTTTGCTTGCTTCATTCATTGTAACATCGCCGGAAGAAGAGATCAGTGTATCTCGAAAGCTCGCACAAATAAAAGCATTTCGTTAGCCACAGAACGGTATCATCTACTGCTGCGGCCGAGTTTATTTGAGCATTTGCCCGGTCTCGGCCGCAGCAGTAACCAGGCGCGCGCCGGGATGTGCCTGGCGCGCGCCGAAGCCACGGAGGAGCGCCCTCCGATCGGGGCTTTCTCCCTCCGCTCGCCGGGTCCGCCGGGTCTCCCGGAACCCCCTGCCGCCGTCCCCCACATCGCGGGACACCAGGGCTCCCTCGGGGAGCCCTGGACGCGCGTACAGGGGGCGCAGGCTCCCGATGACGCGTGACCGCGCGTCATCGCCGAGGGAGTGCGGCTAGCATGCCGGGGCATCCCAAGGCTTGCGGAGCTAGCCGCACTCAAATAAAATGTGCCGCCTCTGTATTTATTTTTTGATTATTGAAGCTCGGCTAACACGGTACTGATACCTCTATATATATTGCGCGCTCACACACACATATAACGTTTTATCCAACTTTTTCATTTATCATTTGTAGAGAAAATGAACAATGCCGCCAGAAGTGCTATTTTTCAAAATGTAACATCTCTACTAATTAGTGTAAAATGATACTTCATATAAAGCAGGTTATGGGACCCAGTATAAAATGACCTTCATGTAGCTTATCACATCCCAGTATATGGATACCTTCTATTATCACAAGCTGCTAACATGTGACAGGGCTCAGAGTCTGAGCCCAGAATGTGACATACTGAACATTCTCATTCTAAATTTCAAAAAATATTGTGTTGATTTCTGACCTGACTGCCGTGGTTACAGCTCAACCACTCAGTTCTACTGTGTGTCACCACTTTCTGCCACAACCAGCTGACGGTGGATCTGCAAGGAGTTCAACGCTCATTGGCATCACATCTGTGGCTTGGTTGACGTATCTTTTCTCCAGCTTTTTATTGTATTGTTTTTAAATAGATTATATTTATTTAGTTGAATAGATATTTATTTAGTTGAATAGATATTTATTTAGTTTAATAGATTATATTTCTAAGTTTAATAAATTATATTTCTTAGTTGAATAAGTTATATTTCTTAGTTTAATAAGTTATATTTGTTAGTTTAATAAATTATATTTCTTAGTTTAATAAGTTATATTTGTTAGTTAATAGATTATATTTGTTAGCACAGTAGATTATATTTACTAGTATTTAAGTCTCCCCCTCAGTGCCCCATTAGGACCCGTGCGCATATTTCACATCTTTTCGGAGTCGCTTATTTTTTAGACCCTCGGAGCCGAAACCTAAAGCTAAGAAAGTTCGGATCAAGAGGAGCCGCACAGCTTAAAGACAGAACATTTCCAAGGGAGATGGAGACAATTTGGGTAAGATCTGATTAAAGGACAACCTTTGAGGAAGGAAAGGGTGACGGGGGAGTCTAAGAGGGGGGTGAGAGAGCAAGGTGGTGTGTCAGATTGGGGCAGAGCAAGAGAACGCAAAAATGATGGGGATTTGCTGCAAACCCAAAAAAAAACAATAAGTAGTGATACTTTTACCGGTGCCCCTTAGTCTCAGGGAAGACCGGCATTTCGTCCAATGGATACAATATGATTGATGGGAAAGGGCACACGGATTTGAATAAAAAAAGATAATTTATTGTGCCACAGACTACAATGTTTCGGCTGCTGGCCTTTCTTTGCTGGATTTAGTGGGTTTAGCCACTTTACCTGAGAAAGACCAGCAGGCCGAAATGTTGTTGTCTATGGCAGTGCAAGAGAAAACAGGTTGGGGGGGGGGGGTGGGTTCTCGCAAAGTCGCCGACCCATGGGTGAGTGTCTCCGGTGGAAACTAGTCCTGGACCCCGGGAAAGCTGTCTGTGGCCCATACAAGCTGAGTAACATGTAGAAAGGACACATGTATGTTCAGAATGAGTTAGCATGGTATTTTGAGAGGCACCATAGCAGGTCAGTGCAAGTCAGTGCAGAGCACTGCAAGGTCAGTCAATATGAGGAAGGGTCCGATGGAGGAGTTGGAGGGTCCCAGAATATCTCTTAAAGCAGGGGTGCGCAAATCGAGGGGCACGACATTTTCTTGGGAGGAGGGGCTCGGCGCTTACAGAGGCCCCTCGCTCTTCCCCACAGCATTTAAATTAAATGCCGGAGATCGCGCGCAAGGCCTCTGTAAGTTCCCTTTCCTTGTCTCCGGCGGCTTCTGGCGACAGCAACGTGGCGTCACATGATATGGCATTGCCATAGCAACGTGATATCACATGACGTCGTTACATCAGAACGTCGGAGACAAGGTGGGGAAGGTGGAGGGGGGAGCAGGGGGAAAAGGTTGTGCAACCCTGTCTTAAAGCATTGTCCTGCATACAGATCAGAGGCCAAGAATGGATATGGATATCCGATGTGAAGCCGGAAATAAGACAGAAAAGACCGTTTCGGGGGAAGAAGGTGAGTGATGAAATAGCCGTCACTGTGTAACTCTTCCAATTACCTGCAACTTCATGCAGAGAAATAGCAACGCTTGTTTTTAACGTGCTAAGCGCCTAATGGGGAATTCAACTGCTGAGAGGTTAAGGGAGTTACTCACCAAACTCAGCGACGTTTCTGTGTCTCTGTGATAACTCCCCCAGGACATGCCTGAAAACCAGAGGTAACTCAATGTATTTTTGATAAATAGAAACATGACCTTCTGGGGAGGGGTATATAATGGCTACTGGGCCTGGTGAGGTGGGTATAACGGGTACTGGGCCTTGGGAGGGTTGTGTAACTGGGTACTGGGCCTGGGGAGGTGGGTATAACGGGTATTTGCCCTGTGGAGGGCGGTATAACGTGGTATTGGGGATGGGGTATAAGTGGCACAGGAGCTCTTGCGATACAGAGTATCACTGTCCCTGGTTACAAACACTTCATGTCTCCTGCAGATCAGGACACGCACGAAGGTGGTGCCCTTTGTGCCACCAGACGACGAGGCGGGCTACGAGGCGGACGACGAGGCATACGACAAAGCGGGCGTCAAGTGGAACAATGAGGTGGGCTACAAGGCGGCCGATGACGCAGACGTGGTGTACGATGACCAAGGAGCATACGACAGGTGTGGCCGGATCTGCTGCTTCACCTTTTTTAGGCGGAGAAGACCCCGGGAGCAGGTAGGAGAATACGAGAGGTGCGGACAGATCTGCTGCTTCACCTTTTTTAGGCGGAGAAGAAGCCAGGAGCAGGTAGCAGAGGAGCCAGGGCGTAGATACAGGGGTATTCTAGGGGCCCTGAGAAGTTGGTTTGACCGCAGGAGAGGCAGATAAGATCAGGAAGGCTGCGGGAGGGGCAGGTACTAGAGGGAGATAGGGATGTTGGGTGTGAGAGGGAGAGAGAGAACAAGGAGCAGGGCCGGAGCACGGGTTTCATGCGCCCGAGGCGAAACTTAAAATTTGTGCCCCAGTTGTATAAAAAATAATAAGATAAATAAAATAATAAAATAAACAGTGGCGTAGCTATCGGGGCTGCAGGGGGTGCGACCGCACCCCAGCGCGACACAAAATAAAAATAAAAGGGCGCCAAAATACTGGATAAAAAAAAGAATAATTTTAAAAAAAAGATAAATAAATTAGAAATAATAAGAGGAAAAAATAATAATGATTATTAATGCGCCCCTAGGACCTCTGCGCGCTAGGCGACCGCCTAATGGACGGCCGGCCCTGCGAGGTATGCGGGAGGAAAAGGGGCGAATGGGATAGATATGCAGGGGGATGGGGGAGCAGGTGAGTTATACACAGGGGCACAAGGGCCCCATCACCCGCATCTCTATATACTGAGTGTGCCCCTGTGTATAACAACGCTGATCTGTGCTGCTCCATCTGATATCACTGCGCAGTGATCCAGGGACCATCCGATCGCCATTTAATGGGGTCAGGAAGGAATTTTTTTCCCCCATTGCACAGCAGGGGTTATGTTTCGCCTTCCTCTGGATCACAGCAACAAACTGCCCTTTGTGCATGAATTATCAGTGAGATCTTTATACACCCTGCATTGGTCTTCACCCCTTCGCTGCCGGAGGGGCCTGCAGTGCATTGCTCTGCGTGTTACTATATCGCTCCGCAATGTGCTGCAGGCCCCTCCCAGCAAAGAGATTAATTATTTAAATAAAATACTCTCTTTAATCAAACCTATGTGTAGTGTCTTTTCTGTCCGTTGTATCTATTGCTAACAGCTCAGTGATTCTTCCCCAGGACGCTGCACTAGTGTCACGCTGCCAAGCCCGGGTGTGAGGGAGATTTATAGGGTCACATATACACTTCTGCCAAAACACGAGTGCAAACAGGAAGCCCCTCTGATCTCATATCTTTTATTACACAAAACGGTATCTAAAAAGGTAAAAAGAACATACATGGGATTCTGCTACAAATATCTCTCTAATTACAAACCAATTAGCAAATCATTCAGATTAGAGTCGAGCGAAAAGAAAGGGTTAAGTATCTCAGGTACAGTATATGCAGTGTAGGCTGTGTTGGAGCATTACATGCAGGGGACAACGTTTAGGGGATATAAGTAATGCTGATCTCAGAGCTGACCGGCTGACCTGCTCTACCGGCTGACCTGCTCTACTGGCTGAACGGCTGACCTGCTCTTCTGGCTGACCGGCTGACCTGCTCTACTGGCTGACCGGCTTCTCTTCTTTCAGCTAAATGACCTGAATTGTGGCCCCTGTATCTCCCAATTAAACGTTTTATTGGCATATTCTTGTTTGACTCGTTCTATACAGACATTTTTTATATATTCATTGTGGGATTTGATAACATCTGTCAGATCTCTCAGAATATCACATTCTGTACGTTTGTGTTGAAGATTTTTCCATTCTCAATTTACTTACTGCACCGACACACTTTATTCGAGGAAATACCCAGTATGTACCTGGCAGATACCTGGAATGCGCCGCTCCTCACCTCTGACAAGCCCCGTTGCGTTTGCCTTCCCAGCCTGGGTTCATGCCTGGCTGACGGGCGGCTGATCTGTTAAATGATAATGATTAGGATTTAATAGGCTGCAATGCTTCGCGTGTCTACCAGATGGCATAAATTCATGAATTGTAATGCAGTATATATATATATATATATACTGTGCAGTATTGCAGCCAGCGGGAATAAAATGCTTCAATCCCTGCCTAGAAAATACCTCAATGCACTCGGGCAGAAAACAGTCACAAACCTCAATACACCCGGGTATACCCGAATTCGTGGGACTAGCCGAGCTCGAATAAAGTGTGTCGCCAGTGTAATATTAGTTTTTGGCATCAATTATTTATATCGAGTCCAAAATACCTTTATACAGAATGCTGTTCCCTTTAGCCCACAAATGCTGCTTCATTAAAGCCCATGGGTGGCACTCTATGCATTCTCAAACTTTTAGGCAACATCCCTAATTTCCAAAAGTGGGATTAAATCTGTGCATATTTAAATGGTTAATTTTCTTACTCAAACTACTAAATCCCTCCCCAAATATATCCGTTTCACATAAAAGTGTGCGCTTCTCCTTACGCCTAACTGGCACGTCGTCCTTACGGGCGCCACTCCGTGTAACTCCACGCTGCCCTCCAGTGGTAAAAGAAATAAGATACATTTACTGTACTCGTCTGGCAGCTGATCCCGTATAAGGTGGGTAACTCTGTATTAGGGGTCTTGGTAGACTATATTTTATACTTATGTCGGATAGATGAGGAATTAATATTCCTAACGGGTTATTGTGAGAGGCCTTAGATCTTATCCTATATGCACGCAGCCCTCGCCTCTCTGACCTTGAACACATACTTCAATCTGATTTTTTGAGACTTGAAACTGGATTTCCTAAAACAAACTGATTTTAAACACGGACAAGACTGTAACAATGGTATTTGGGACCAGAGCTAAATTGCTAACGCTTCCAATGACAGAGCTTCAGATAAAAACCAACTCTAATACCATCCTAGCCCCTGTTACTGGTTTGAAATATCTGGGCATATAGTTCAACTCCCATTTAACATTTGGGTTGCACATTGATACCCTGACATCCAAATCCTATGCCAAACTTGGTGTACTTTATAGCAGGGGTGGGGAACCTTTTTTCTGCCAAGGGCCATTTGGATATTTATAACATCATTCGCGGGCCATACAAAATGATCAACTTAAAAATTAGCCTGCTATATTTGGTCAAACATTCAATTAACTGGAACTGCTTCTCTTTGGTGAGGCGTGTGATGTTAGCTGGTATTGATGATGTTGCAACTCGCAACTGGTTTTCCAGGTTTGGATGACTGACTGACTGACACTTGTGTGACTGACTGACTGACTGACACTTGTGTGACTGACTGACTGACTGACACTTGTGTGACTGACTGGCACTTGTGTGACTGACTGACAGACTGACTGACACTTGGGTGACTGACTGACTGACACGAGTGACTGACTGACTGACACTTGTGTGACTGACTGACTGACACTTGTGTGACTGACTGACACTTGGGTGACTGATTGACTGGCACTTGTGTGACTGACTGACACTTGTGTGACTGACTGACTGACACTTGGGTGACTGACTGACTGACTGACACTTGTGTGACTGACTGACTGACACTTGGGTGACTGACTGCCACTTGGGTGACTGACTGACACTTGTGTGACTGACTGACTGACTGACACTTGTGTGACTGACTGACTGACTGACACTTGTGTGACTGACTGACTGACTGACACTTGTGTGACTGATTGACTGACACTTGGGTGACTGACTGACACTTGGGTGACTGACTGACACTTGTGTGACTGACTGACTGACACTTGGGTGACTGACTGATTGACACTTGGGTGACTGACTGACACTTGGGTGGTGGGTGACTACTGTATGACTGATTGTGGGTTGGTGTCTGTATTCTCTCACACACACAAATCGGAGCAGGGGGGGTGGGAAATCACACACTCTCAGACCCTCTCACTCATACACACTCTCTCACTCACTTTCAGACACTCTCTAAACAAGAATGACAATCAGCTGCAAGAAGTGGCAATTTGAGATGCATGAGGGACGGTCTGACAGCTTAGCTCACACTGAGTCATTTTATGGGGCACAGATCATTGGGGGGGGTGGTGTCTGCAAAAGTTAATCATACAACATGTATTGAAGTCAAGGAGACCAATGATGCTGGGATTAGGCATCAGGCCTTGTGGTGTCCCATGGCCCTCCTGCCCTTCCCCTGTCAGGGCCCTGCATAGCTCCCTCTCCTCTTACACTGCGGCACTGCGGAGCAGGTGCTCTCCTCCGCAGCTGCTGCCCGGTGTGGGGAGGAGGAGAGACGGTAGTGAGGTGTTTCTCCCTCCGCAGACTCGTTCTTCTATCCCCCAAGCCTCTTATACCCCCTCCCCCCCATCCCCCAAGCCCCACTCCTCTTATACCCTGTCCCCCCCGGAGCGCTGCTTACCTGAGCCGCTCTGGTGATACTCAGGTCCTTCATCACCTCAGGCGGCTGCTGCCACACACAGATAGTGACACACACACACAGTAACACACACAGTGACAGTGACACACACACACACACACACAGAGACAGTGAGACACACAGAGACAGTGAGACACACACACACAGACAGTGACACACACACACACACGCAGTGACACACACACAGTGACACACAGTGACACACACACAATAAGCCCACCTCTGCAAACACACTCAAAAATAAGGCCTTTCCCCCCTTGGGGTGGGTAAGGTGTCTGGGAGGGGCTATAAGGGGGCATGTGGGTTACCTGGGGCCCGTGGATGGGCTGCTGGAGCTGCATAGGTAGCCAGTGCAGATGAGACTGGCAGGGGCGGAGCCTAAAGGGAGGGACACAGGGGCGGAGCCTAAGGAGCCCGGCATTACTGGAGGAGAGAAGGGAGGGGGGCAGTGCTGAGGGAAGGGGAGGCCCGGCATTACTGGAGGAGAGAAGGGAGGGGGGCAGTGCTGAGGGAAGGGGAGGCCCGGCATTACTGGAGGAGAGAAGGGAGAGGTGCAGTGCTGAGGGAAGGGGAGGCCCGGCATTACTGGAGGAGAGAAGGGAGGGGGGCGGTGCTGAGGGAAGGGGAGGCCCGGCATTACTGGAGGAGATAAGGGAGGGGGGCGGTGCTGAGGGAAGGGGAGGCCCGGCATTACTGGAGGAGAGAAGGGAGGGGGGCAGTGCTGAGGGAAGGGGAGGCCCGGCATTACTGGAGGAGAGAAGGGAGGGGGGCGGTGCTGAGGGAAGGGGAGGCCCGGCATTACTGGAGGAGAGAAGGGAGGGGGGCGGTGCTGAGGGAAGGGGAGGCCCGGCATTACTGGAGGAGATAAGGGAGGGGGGCAGTGCTGAGGGAAGGGGAGGCCCGGCATTACTGGAGGAGAGAAGGGAGGGGGGCGGTGCTGAGGGAAGAGGAGGCCCGGCAATACTGGAGGAGAGAAGGGAGGGGGGCAGTGCTGAGGGAAGGGGAGGCCCGGCATTACTGGAGGAGAGAAGGGAGGGGGGCAGTGCTGAGGGAAGGGGAGGCCCGGCATTACTGGAGGAGAGAAGGGAGGGGGGCAGTGCTGAGGGAAGGGGAGGCCCGGCATTACTGGAGGAGAGAAGGGAGGGGGGCAGTGCTGAGGGAAGGGGAGGCCCGGCTTGCACCCTACACTTGCTCCATGTATGAATAGGTGGGCCAAAAAACAAATCTTGGCAGAGTGACAGCACGGGCAGCCAATCAGGAGAGGGGGAGTTTTTTTTGTTTAAACCATTCTTGCAGGCTTGCTTCCCGGGGGCCGGACCAAATGATTTTCGCGGGCCGGACGTTCCCCACCCCTGCTTTATAGGAACAAATACTCCCTAAGGCCCTCATGCAGTATATAGAATAAGGGGAGTAAACCCCATGATGTTCGGTGCTCTAAAAAGTGTATATGTAGATATGGGTCAAATGCTGCACCTTGGTATACTTTGAAACTTGGTGGAAAAAAGAAAGAAAGTGATCCCACTGCAATCAATATATGAAGCGTTGAATATATAATTGAAGCAACAATTATGCAGACTTATAAACCTTAGGGGGGGGGGCCGTTGTGCAGGGGTTCGTAAGGAGACAGGATGAGAAGCTTTGTTTAGAAACTCCTCTCCTGTACTCACGTATAAGCCAACCGATGCCTGCTGCCCTTAACCCGCCTGGTGTCTTCACTGCTTGCTCCGTTGAACTCCCGGCATTACTCCACGTGTGCGGCGCCTCCGAATGACGTCATCGCCGTCGCCAGCCTGGTGAGTCCGGGAAGATTACACAGGACGCATCACGAATGCCGGCTAACCCCGTGACTGCAAGGGGAGGGGGTATCGTGGCGTCTGCTCCGTAGTGCAGGGGATCCTTAGCGCGCCCCAGCCGTGAGGGTAGAATCAGCAAAATTGAAGAAAACTTCGGCGGTCACTGCAAACGAAGGAACTCAGCCATAGATGAATTAAAATCAATATTTATTCAAATCTTGGTGCTGGACATCACAGAGATTCACCTTCTCTGACGCGTTTCATTCCGTTAGGAACTTTATCAAAGTAAAGATAAAGTTCCTAACGGAATGAAACGCTTCAATTTTGCCCTCATGCAGTAAGCAGCGATAAGACACTTATCACCAGCTTATCGCCAAAAAAGCCTACAGCGATTCAGTAAGCCCAGAGAAGCTGGCGATAAGAGCAAAAATTACAGGTTTTTTTGCCAAAAAAGAAATAAATAAATAAAAATTACAAATCGGCAGACGCGCGGTGATAAGCCACTTTTCGGCACTGATCGCCAGTTTTTCAAACACGCTCAATTCTATAAGCCCTGATCAGCTTATTGCGGCTGATCGCCACTTTAAAATTGCTGTTTCTTCTCCAAATTGTCCCACCACAAAAGTTGGCAAGAAGGTGGGGTGAAGCTGCGATGAAAATAAAATGCATGTGTCCCAGAGCTGATATCCATTAATATCAGCACCAGAGACCCCCGGCATGAATCCCATGCATAAAAAATGCATTTACAGGCAACTTCATTACCGCCAAGGCAATGAAGGGGTTATATACCCGTGCCAGGCTTATTGCGGGTAGCGGGGGTGGGTGAAGGTGGTATTTGGCCCTGGGTGGGTATTTAGGCCTTGCCAGGGGGTTGCGGGATGACTTAACCTCTTCTTTACCTTAGCAGATAATACCGCTAAGGTAATGAAGGGGTTAATCCCTCCCGCTACCCCCCCACCCGGTAGGCCTAAACACACTTCCTTGGGGCCAATACCCCATTCACCCACCCCCACTACCCACAATAAACAAAAATACACATAACAGCCTCACTATCCACTCCTAAGTCCCTAATAAACCATTACAATATTCATAAAACCATTATTTTTTTTACACACAGGATTAATACCGCAGTCCAGCAGGGGTCCCCGGTGGTCCAGATGGGTGTCCGCAGGTTCCACAGTTCACTCTGGGGGGTGCCCACCGGTGTCTGGGGGACTTCGGGTTGTCCCCGCTAGGCTCCGTGGGCCTCCAGGTGGTCCCCGCGGGTGTCCGTGGGCACCAATGGCATCCACGCGGTTGTCTGGGAGCTTTCAGGTGGTTCCCACAGGTGTCTAGGGGCCCTCGGGTGGTTCCCACAGGTGTCTAGGGGCCCTCGGGTGGTTCCCACGGGTGTCTGGGGGGCCCTCGGGTGGCTGGGGCCCCCACAGCTGTGGGGCCACCAGTTCTTCCCCGCAGGTGTCCTTCGTGGGTCCTCAGGTGGTCCCTGTGGGAGTCTGGGGGTCCTTGGGTTGTCCCCGTGGGTCCCCGCTGGCCTGCTGTACCAATCCTGTATTTAAAAAAACAAAAACATGGCCTACATTTACATCAATACAGCTCCCCCCACCCCACCAAACACATACAGTGCAGTAATGGGCAAAATAACTATTATCCAGACACGTGGTCATCTCTCCATCTTTACTATACAGACTTGCACAGACGATAGTTGCGAGCTGTGACTCCCAGACAGGCAGAAAGCTGCAGTGATACCCAGGGGGAGGGGGAGAGACCTCTGATTGCTTCCTCCTCTCCTGCAGCATCTCGCCCAGTGTATCATCCCATACAGGAGTCACAGCATGGGGGGGGGATCCCATCCTATATGGCAGAGGAAGGATAGCAGTGCCTGTCCTACCCCTCCTTGTCACATGGGATTAGGGCTATGTTATTGAGTGAAGGGTTGTATGTTTGTATTAGTAGGGACAAGCAAGGCCGGAGCCAGGTGGGTTTCTCCTGCCTCTGTCCTCCCTGTCTCCTGACCCTTCCTGTAGCCGGACATACAGAATATGGATAACAGAAGGGGAAATAAAACTAAGAGGAGCCGGCAGGAGAAGGCCGTGTCATATCTATTCTTATTAAATAGTATTCTTCCCGAGCTGCACTCAGACCTCTCTCCCACACACCCACAGGACAGCCCACTAAATAGACACAGCCCCGCCCCCTATGATGTCAGCAGGACCTCCTCTCTGTCTAGGCCTGCACAGAGCCAGGGGCCTGCCTCTATCACAGAGGCGGGGCTTGGTGAGGGGGAAAAACCCATGGTCACTACTGGCGCCTGCCCTTACCAGGGCTTACTCCAGTAGTAGAAGGATAGGGTGACCAGATTTACAAAAGTAAAAACCGGGACACATTATAAAATTTTTTTATAAAACAAATGATATCACCAACTGCGCCCTTTCTCCTTTGTCTCTACCCCGCTCTGTCCCCCCTTCTCTCACACACACCCCTTTCTCTCTCCCTCCCCCCATATTCCTCTATTCTCGTTCTCCCCACCCCTACATTCTCATTCCACACTTCCCTGTCTCTCGCCCCCCTCCCCCCACTCTCTCTCTACCCCCATTCTCTCTCTCTCTCTCCCGCCCCTCATTCGCTCTCTCTCCCCCCATTCTCTCTCCCTCCCCTCATTCTCTCTCTCTCCCCCCATTCTCTCTCCTCCCCTCTCTCTCACCCCTCTCTCCTCCCCTCTCTCTCTCTTCCCCCCACATTCTCTCGCTCTCTCCCCCCCTCTCCTTTCTCTCTCCTCTCCTCTCCCCTCCCTCTCTCCCTCTCATTCTGTGTCTCTCCTCCATTTTCTGTCTCTCTCTCTCTCCCCCCCATTCTCTGTGTCTCTCTCTCTACCCCATTCTCTGTGCCTTTCCCCCCCTCATTCTCTCTCTCTCTCCCCCCATTCTCTCTCCCTCCCCTCATTCTCTCTCTCTCCCCCCCATTCTCTCTCTCTCCCCCCATTCTCTCTCCTCCCCTCTCTCACCCCTCTCTCCTCCCCTCTCTCTCTCTTCTCCTCTCTCTCTTCCCCCCACATTCTCTCGCTCTCTCCCCCCTCTCCTTTCTCTCTCCTCCCCTCTCCCCTCCCTCTCTCCCTCTCATTCTCTCTCTCTCCCCCCCATTTTCTGTCTCTCTCCCCCCCATTCTCTGTGTCTCTCTCTCTACCCCATTCTCTGTGCCTTTCCCCCCCCCCCATTCTCTGTCTCTCTCTCCCCTCCCATTCTCTGTCTGTCTATCTCTCCCCTCCATTCTCTGTGTCTTCCCCCATTCTCTGTGTCTCCCCCCCATTCTCTCGCTTTCTTCTCCCTCTCCCCCATTCTCTCCCTCCCTCTCCTCTCCCCATTCTCTCCCTCCCTCTCCTCTCCCCCATTCTCTGTCTCTCCTCCATTTTCTGTCTCTCTCCCCCCCATTCTCTGTCTCTCTCCTCCCCCCATTCTCTGTCTGTCTCTCTCTCTCTCCCCCATTCTCTGTCTGTCTCTCTCTCTCTCCCCCCCCATTCTCTGTCTGTCTCTCTCTCTCTCCCCCCATTCTCTGTCTCTCTCTCTCCCCCCATTCTCTGTCTCTCTCCCTCCCCCATTCTCTGTCTCTCTCTCTCCCCTCCATCTGTCTCTCTCCCCCATTCTCTGTGTCTTCTCCAATTCTGTGAAACCCCCCATTCTCTCTCTCCTCCCCCATTCTCTCTCTCTCTCCTCCCCCCATGTTCTCTTCCATTCTGTCCCCCCTCCCTTCCCCCCATTCCATCTCTCTCTCCCATTCTCTCTCCCCCATTCTCTCTCCCCCATTCTCTCTCTCCCCCCCCCATTCTCTCTCTCTTCCCCCCATTCTCTCTCCCCCCCATTCTCTCTCTTCACCCCCTCTCCCCCCCATTCTCAGCTCTCTCTCCCCCCCCCCATTCTCGTCTCTCTCTCCCCCCCCCATTCTCGGCTCTCTGTCCCCCCATTCTCTCTCTCTCCTCCCCATTCTCTCTTCTACCCTCCATGCTCTCCCCCCCCATTCTGTCTCTCTCCTCCACCCCCTATTCTTGTCTCTCTCTCCCCTCCATTCTCTGTCTGTCTCTCTCTCCCCCATTCTTTGTCTCTCTCTCCCTATTCTCTGTCTCTCTCTCTCTCCCCTCCTTTCTCTGTCTCTCCTCCATTCTCTGTCTCTCTCCCCCCATTCTTTGTGTCTCTCTCTCCCCCCCCCACTCTGTGCCCCTCTTCCATGCTGTGCCCCTCTCCCGATGCTGTGCTTCTCTCCCCACACTGTCTCTCCCCATCCTGTGCCTGTGCCTCTCTCTGTCTCTCTCCATGCTGTGCTTGTGCCACTCTCTCTGTCTCTCTCTCTCTCTGCCTCTCCCCATGCTCTGCCTCTCTCTCCCCCGCCCCCCCCCCCCCATTGTGTGAGTGTGTTTGTGTCCCCCATTCTGGACCATACCTGCATGGGTGGGGGAAGCCATATTGAGCCCTGGCAGCAGACACCGGAAGTTCTCACTGACACTTCCGGGTCTCACTGCTAGGCTCCGCAGTTTAGTCCCGGCCCTGCTCTCCTCCATGCATTGTCTGCTCTCTGCTGCCCCCCTGCTCTGATGGTCAAAAGCGGAACAACCACAAAAACCGGAACATTTTACAGCATGCAGGGCAGCGGGCAGAGACTAAAAAACCGGGACAGAGGTTAAAAAAACGGGACAGGGGTTAAAAAAACGGGACTGTCCCAGCTAAACCGGACACCTGGTCACCCTATAGAAGGATAAGTAGCCCGTTCTGCTTACAGGGGGCTACATACAAATAACAGATCATGGGAATAAGTGCTTCAGACAAAAAGTTACATTTCGGAAGAGTCCCTGCTCCGAAGAGCTTACAATCTAATTGTTAGAAGAATGTACAGAGACAGTAGGAGGGCGTTCTGGTAGTGCGTCTGCAGGGGGCCGAGCTTCATGTATCGTGTGTATAGTATTAGCCACGGGGCTACTCATATGCTTCTTTAAGCCGGTGCGCCTTAAGGTGGCTCTTAAAGGTCATCCCAGAGTGTGGGGCAGTCAGTGAGAAAGGTTAAGGCGGGAGAGGGCTTTACATACAAAGGGGGTACAACGCAAGAGTCGGGAATGGTGCATAGGAAGAAAATAGGGCTGAGATGTGAGGAGGGGCAGAGGAGTGTAAAGCTTTAAAAGTGAGGAGGGGAATTGAGTGTGAGATGCGGGATGTGACAGGAAGCCAGGAGAGGGGTTTCAGGAGGGGAGACGCTGAGACAGATTTAAGAAAGAGTGCAGGGGCGCGTTTGGAGCCTGACAGGGATAGTCGGGTTTGTCTGAAGCTCCCTAAGATATACATTTGACTGAGTAATACCAGCCCAAATTCGGACAAAATAATAAATAATTACACTGGCGACACACTTTATTCGAGCTCGGCTAGTCCCACGAATTCGGGTATACCCGGGTGTATTGAGGTTTGTGACTGTTTTCTGCCCGAGTGCATTGAGGTATTTTCCAGGCAGGGATTGAAGCATTTTATTCCCGCTGGCTGCAATACTGCACAGTATATATATATATATATACTGCATTACAATTCATGAATTTATGCCATCTGGTAGACACGCGAAGCATTGCAGCCTATTAAATCCTAATCATTATCATTTAACAGATCAGCCGCCCGTCAGCCAGGCATGAACCCAGGCTGGGAAGGCAAACACAACGGGGCTTGTCAGAGGTGAGGAGCGGCGCATTCCAGGTATCTGCCAGGTACATACCGGGTATTTGCTCGGATAAAGTGTGTCGGTGCAGTATTTGCTCGGGCCTCCTCCCACCGGGTGATCCCACCCCGTGTCCAGTGACCCCACACAATGTCCCTTTAAATGATATGGATGTGTGTGTGACTGCGCAGCCACTAGTCCCGTGTGAGTACTCTGTTGGTGCACTTGTTGTTACTGGTTACCTGCCGAGCGCTCCAGTGCTCGGGCCTGCAATGGCTTCACAAAGGATCAGACGAGCTCCCACATGACATCCAGGATCCACCCGCGTGGTGATCCGTCAGGGGCGATCCCACCCTGAAGATAGTCCAGCTCTCTTTAATGGCGGAGACTTGAACCCAAGTCTCTCCGCAGGAAACGCAGCGTCCGCTGTGTCCCCAACTATCAAACAGCTAATGGGGCAGGGTCCCTAACCTAGGGCCTGTCCCTATAGCACTCAGCTACTGGTGACTCAGGGCTATCTGGGGCCTGGGGGGATGCTGGCCTAGTCCTCCTTCCCTTAGCTGCTCCGGTCACCAACTGTCACCAACTGCCAGCCCGCGAAATGTATCAATCTCCCTGCAGGGACATGCTGCCGCCCTATTGGCTCCTTTGGGTCCTGTGACTCTGTCCCTGTGCACCCTGGGGGCTGACTGCCCTGTGAGTACCCGAAGGGGCTCTGAGCCCTGACAGGGGACCTGGCTACACTTGCGATCGCGGGCTATTCGTGCCCCCCTGCCGGACCACCCTTGGGTTGGGTCTGGGGACGAGGAGGCAAACACCACGGGAGCAGAATAAAAGTGAGTGTCGAAAAAGGCAGTGACATTGCGGGACCACCGAGCTCCCAGTACCTCCTAACACACGCGGCCGATCCTACAAAATGGCCGCTGGGCACCAATAAAGAAGATAAGAGCTAGCGGCTATAGGCGGAGCGGTCTACGGCTATCTGCGCCACCGGGGCTTTCAAAGAGCTAGCGGCTATAGGCGGAGCGGTCTACGGCTATCTGCGCCACCGGGGCTTTCAGACTTGCCTCCCATCTAAGGGCTGGGACTGTCGGCGGGGGGGGTTTGA